>NC_045547.1:12219048-12496548 GCF_009769535.1 Thamnophis elegans | reverse complement strand
TTTATACCAGATTTTTTTGAACATATTTAATTTCCCCCCTTTTTAATTATTCCCTTTCTTCCCTTTATAATTCTGTATTCATTTCTCTACTCCCTCTGCCCTTAAGTCTTTTTTCCCCCCCTTAAATAAAAAATAAATAAAAAGTAAAACGCAGTAAATGAATCTCGGCTGACTTAAATGGGTAACAAGGGAGAACAGAAGAAGGAAATTCATCCTTTCTTGTCTTTGAGAGTGATTTAATTAGGCCCAGGCCCCTTCAGAGTACATAAGGGGAGGACAAGAAATGTGGGGTTTTTTTTTCCCTTTCCTTGAGCTTTCTCTAAAGGTAAGTGTAGCCTTGGACACGCATGCAGAGGGAAAGGATCCGTAAAGATCATGTCAAAAGATCAACAGATCAGTAGCTAATTTTAGGTACTTAAGTACCAAATGAATGAAGAGGGTTTCTCTCTGGAATAGCCCGAGCGATTGGAAGAGGGACCGAAAGAGAAAGAAGAAAGAACGCCAAGGGGGGGAAAAAAAGCCATTAAAGACTTTGATAATTAGAACCGATGTCCAAAGTTACAGATTTATGTACCTTGATAAGATACATTGGCTGAACAGGTATCTATCCATATCTACCTATACATATATAGACGTATTGATTTTTCCCGCTTTACACAGCTCAGTTGTTTCAAGAATTTCCATCGGGGAAAGCCATTTTTAAACTAATTGGAGTCTGTGGAGAGGAAACCTCATTTTGGGTTCAAATGAATTTTCCTGAAAATGTCATTTGATTCAAGGAAATATGACGGATCTGCCTGATTTCTTGATTAAAAAAAATATGAAATGAGCCGTTGTCCTTCAGGAAACTGTAGGTTGGAAACGGGAGATTTTTTTTTATAACTGAATCCATCACGTGGGCATCCTATTTAGCACGGGGATGTCCGTTAACCTCAGGGAAAAACTGAGATGAGAATTAGGTCTCTGACTCAACAGCTCAACATGATTAGAACCAGCATTTAGCAGAGAAAGTTCCTTTTCTCTCCCAGGCAATAAGTAATATACAAATAAAATAACAACATGCAAAAAAAGAGTCTCTTTAAACAGCATTTCTGTCTTAACATTTTAACACGATCAGGGGCAGTATTCACTTCCCTAGTGGTTTACAAATGTGAGCACACTTGCATCTGTTGTCGCCCGCCAGCAGAGCTGGCAGCAGATTCGGACATTGAGGAGGTTGGGGAGGAAGATGGGCCAGTCCTGGAGTCTGGGGAAGGCTCTGATGAGGGCTCTGTGTCAGAGGCAGAGAGGGGGCCAGAGCCGTATGCCAGTTATCAGCTGCCTTCAGAGTCAGATATCAGTGGGGCAGACAAACAGGTGGAGCCTCTTCCCAGTGTGCGCATGCACAGAGTTGTCAGACAAAGGGAACTGTTAAGGAACAGGAATCGACTTTGGAGTAAGGCCACAGGTGGAGGATGAATGGCCCCTCCCAGAGGAAATAAAAGAGGAGCGAAAGGGGAGTGGAGTTTGCAGGAGACAATTAGTTTGCTTAATTGGTTCATGACTCTCTGAGACTCCTTGCCAAGATCTGCAGATATCAGCCTGTCAGCTCTCCAAGCCAGATAAGGTCTGTGACTGTAAATCCTCCATTGAAAGACTTTGCTGGATGTGAATGAACAGAATTCACAGTAAATTAATAAAAGGGTTTTTTTTGTCAGGACAAGGAGTTTGCTTCATGCTCTTGGGAAGCCTTGGTCAGAACAGCGTCCATGTATGTGCTTGGCCTTCCACACATGAGCTTTGGCTTGAAAACATGCCTAAATGGGACGGCCTCGATTTCCACTACCAGTTTGGGTAAACCAGTCTGAACTGGCTGAATACCACCTCTGAACATGATGGTTTGATGATCATACGAAGCTTCAGAAAATTTCATTTACTACTAATGCTAGAAAGCAGGAGACATGAAGCTGACAGAAGCATGACAGATGTGCTTCCATGTGGGCAGAAATTATATATCTGTGGCCATTGGAAAATCTGTGCCCCTTGACAAAAATTCCATACTCAACTGTATCTGTCTGCCCCGTGCCAACTCAGTGAAGCAGTTGAAGTGATGTGCCAGTGCCTGGAGGCTGTCAGGGTCTGGATGGGAGCGAACAGGCTTGCACTCAATCCTGACAAGACTGAGTGGCTATTGATGCTCCCTCCCAAGGATGGTCCAGACATTCCATCTCTTAGCCTGAGGGGTGAAATTATACACCCCTCAGAGAGGGTTCACAATTTGGGTGTCCTCCTGGATCCACAGCTGACATTAGAACATCATCTGTCGGCTGTGACCAGGGGGGCCTTTGCCCAGGTTCGCCTGGTGCACCAGTTGCGACCCTATCTGGACTGGGAGGCCCTTCGGATGGTCACTCATGGTGGTAAGGAAACCACAATCATTATAAGTATTGTCAGAACAGCCCTGTTGGGAATACCACCCGGAGTTTTCTAGTCAACCTACATGTAGGAAAGGCAAGACAGGAAACTACACCAAGACATTTGGGGACATATAAACAGTAAATTAATTAATTAATATGGGTAATCCTAAGAATGGTTTCAAAATTTTTTATTTTTCCAACAAAGTTTCCTGTCTCATTTATTTCCCATATGCATTCCACTCCCTTCCCCCATTTTAATTCTCAAAAGTCCAGTAGCCTAAAGATGGTGATTGACCCAACACCACTCAGTGGGCCATTGTGGATAGAGTTGATGGTGCAACAGCTTAACCATTTTGTCACATTGGCACTTAGGAGTAAACTTCCTGAAGGGATTAGAACATCCCTTACAAGGGATGTTCTGTCACTTCAATTCTCTTTGCGTTTAATCTTCAAAATGATTTCACACACTGGATCAAATCAGGCGCCGTAGATACAATTCAAAAATTTCATGGATATTTTGCACCTAGGTACATGAACTTTTATCCAACCGAGTCTTGGAGCTTAATGGAATCAGTGATACAATTTGCAAATTCAAATTGCCTTCATTCAACCCCCTCAAACTGAATTGCAGATTTGGATGGAAGCAAGCGGATTCCTCAAATGAGATTGCAAATTTAAATTTGGTCCTGACTGTTAATTACTGCTAATTACCTCCCGCTTTACTTTTATTATGGGAATTGACATTTTCCTAGATTCCACTGTCTTTAGGAATTGGAATGTGATTTTCTTTGCCTGCCTGCCTCCATGGTTTCCATAATCTTTGAACTATTATGGGAAAAGTAGTTCAGAAATATCAAGGATCCTATTGGGAATATCTTAAAATATCACATATCACACATAGAATAGAATACAACAGAATACAATACAATAGAATAGAATAGAACCGGGAAGAGTAGAGTAGAGTAGAGTAGAGTAGCATAGCATAGCATAGCATAGAACAGAGCAGAGCAGAGCAGAGCAAAGCAGAGCAGAATAGAATAGAACAGAACAACAAAGTTGGAAGGGACACTTGGAGGTCTTCTAGTCTAACCCTCTGCTTAGGCAGGAAACCCTACACCACTTCAGACAAATGGTTATCCAACATCTTCTTAAAAACTTCCAGGGTTGGAGCATTCACAACTTCTGGAGGCAAGTTGTTCCACTGATTAATTGTTCTAACTGTCAGGAAATCTCTCCTTAGTTCTGAGTTGCTTCTCTCCTTAATTGGTTTCAACCCATTGCTTCTTGCACCTGCCCTCGGGTGTTTTGTAGAATAGTTTGACTCCCTCTTCTTTGTGGCAACCCCTGAGATATTGGAACACTGCCATCATGTCATCTCTAGTCCTTCTTTTCATCAAACTAGACATACCCAATTCCTGCAACTGTTCCTCGTATGTTTTAGCCTCCAGTCCCCTAATCATCTTTGGAGCTTTTCTCTGGACTCTTTCCAGAGTCTCAATATCTTTTTTACATCTTGGTGACCAAAACTGGATGCAGTATTCCAAGTGTGGCCTTTCCAAGGCATTATAAAGTGGTATTAACACTACACGTGATCTTGATTCTATCCCTCTGTTTATGCAGCCTAGAACATAGAATAATAGATTTGGAAGGGACTTGAAAGTCTTCTAGTTCAACTCCTTTCTCAAGCAGAAGACCCTTTTTCCATTTCAGACAAATGGTTGTCCAGTCTCTTTTTGAAAGCCTTCAGTGATGGAGCACCTACAACATTTGAAGGCAAGCTATTCCATTGGTCGATTGCTCTCACCATTAGGAAATTTCTCCTTAGTTCTAGGTAGCTTCTGTCTTTGATTGGTTTCCATCCATTGTTTCTTGTCTTGCCTTTTATTTTTTGCTTTGGACAATGGTTTGACTCCACCATATTTGTAGGAGCCCCTCAAATATTGGAACAGTGCTATCATGCTTCCCTCAGTCCTTTTTTCCCCATTAGATTATACATACCCAATTCCTGTAACCATTCTTCATATGTTTAGCCTCCAGCCCCCTAAATCAATGGTTCACAAACTTGGCAACTTTAAGACTTGTGGACTTCAAATCCCAGAATTCTCCAGCCAGAGCTCTGCTGGCTGGAGGATTCTGGGAGTTGAAGTCCACAAGTCTTAAAGTTGCCAAGTTTGGGAACCACTGCCCTAAATCATTCTTGTTGCTCTTCTCTGCATATTGATCTGTATGCTTTTCCATCAAGTTATCCCACATGTTTTTTTAAAAAATAGACTTTGTTTTCATTTTCTAATCTATTCTAAAATACCCCAAATTTATTAACATCCCATAAAACTACCCTGTTATCAGGATTTGTAAATGTACAGTAAGGTAAAGGTTCCCCTCGTACATATGTGCTAGTCGTTCCTGACTCTAGGGGGCAGTGCTCATCTCTGTTTCAAAGCTGAAGAGCCAGCACTGTCCAAAGATACCTCTGTGGTCATGTGGCCGGCATGACTAAATGCCGAAGGTGCACGGAGCGCTGTTACCTTCCCATCAAAGGTGATTTCTATTTTTCTACTTGATTTTTATGTGTTTTCGAACTGCTAGGTTGGCAGAAGCTGGGACAAGTAACGGGAGCTCACTCCGTTACATGGCACTAGGGATTTGAACCCTCGAACTGCCGACCTTTCTGATCAACAAGCTCAGCATCTTAGCCTCTGAGCCACCACGTCCCTGTAAATATAATGTATAGTAGATGGACACAAAATGTCATCTTCCTAAACAACATCTCTTTCATTTCTGCTGGATCTCTTAGTTGTGGTAGTTTAGCAACCGATGAAGCCCTCCAAGTTTTACAGCTAGCAGTGAACTTTGTTGAATACAATATCCAGCTTTAGAACAGATCATGAAGATACTGAAATGATAGATTCTGTTTTGCCTTTTAAGATCAACCATCAACAATAAAAGAACAAGCAGTCAGGAAATACACAGCAGATTAGCATTTGGTACAGTAGCTGTGAAGGCCTTGCAAAAGATATTCAGATGCTGGGAACTCAGAATTATGCAGGCAACGGTTTCCCCTGTGACAATCTATGGAAGCAAAAGCAGGACTCTAAAGAAGCAGGAAAGGAAGAGTATTGATGCTTTTGAAATTGGTGTTGGAGCAGACTCCCGAGAATATCATGGATAGCTAAGAAAACAAATGAAACATCAAACAGATCATCCCAGAATTCTTGCTCAAGGCAGAAATGACGCGGCTCAAATTACCATACTTTATAAACATTATATAAAGAGCAAGTTATCTGGAAAACTTTTATAATGCCAGGAAAGGTTGTTGTTAGTTGTGAAGTCATGTCTCACCCATTGCGACCCCATGGACAATGTTCCTCCAGGCCCTCCTGTCCTCTACCATCCTCTGGAGTCCATTTAAGCTCACGCCGACTGCTTCAGTGACTCCATCCAGCCACCTCTTTCTCTGCCATTCCCTTCTTCTTTTGCCTTCAATCATTCCCAGCATTAGGCTCTTCTCCAGTGCTTCTAGAGCCGAGGTGGCGCAGTGGTTAAATGCAGCACTGCAGGCTACTTCAGCTGACTGCAGTTCTGCAGTTCGGGTGTTCAAATCTCACCGGCTCAGGGCTGACTCAGCCTTCCATCCTTCCGAGGTGGGTAAAATGAGGACCTGGATTGTTGTTGGGGGCAATATGCTGACTCTGTAAACTGTTTAGAGAGGGCTGAAAGCTCTATGAAGTGGTATATAAGTCTAACTGCTATTGCTATTGCTATTCTACAGCCTTCCATCCTTCCGAGTTGAGTAAAATGAGGACCCAGATTATTGGGGGCAATGTGCCGATTCTGTAAACAACTTAGAGAGGGCTATAAAGCACTGCAGCAATATATAAGTCTAAGTGCTATTGCTATTAGATGAATAGTATTGACTGACCTATTTTATAGAATGGCTCCATGAGCAACAAGTTAACTATTATCACAGACAGTTCAGAAATCATAGCATTTTTTTAATGTTTCCCCTTTTCTTTGCACTTCCTGTGTGCAACTTAAACAATAACTGGGTGTGTGGGGGGGGGCAGTGGGGGGGGGTTCCTCTCCCTATCGCTACTGGCATGGTGCACCTTTCGTGCACCTGCACTGTGCATGCATGCGCATTCGGCTGCCCCTGCGACACCCAGATGCTTGTCGGAACTCGAGTAGGTGCCGCACGCTATGTGCATGTGCACAATTGGCCGGTTGTGAGTGGGTTGGTGGGCCAAACGAGCTAGCATACTGGTACATTGTAGCTGCTTCTGGCTACTACCAGTACGGCCATACCAGGCTGTACTGGATGAAACCTACCACTGGTGTGGGGAGAGAACATTGGCCAATATTTTCAAAGTTCCCGTCATGCATGGCGTCTAAGACAGAGCATTTGTGATATTTGTTTCATGAAGCTATGTTACCTACTAGCTTTGTGACAATAAATAAATTCAGAGAGTAGAATCTCTCATTACAGTCTCTTTACAGGTGTCTACTGTTTTGTATTTCTGTAGCACCAGGCTGAAAAGTGGATTTGGGAGACTAACATCTAAAGCACATTTATCTTTCTTATTTATTCATATCTCCTGTTTTATCCCATGTTATCTTGAAGCCCTTCAGGGCTACCTACCATGCTGGCTGTTTTTCCCCCCTCCTGCCGAAAAACAGCAACTGGGAGAAATGTGCTAAAGGAACTCTTTTGAATCCATTTTGGGTTACCAACTGTGCCGGGATAAATGAGTTAACCTTAGCATCCAAACAGCAAGGAATGTCTCAATGTTTCCTGCGTCTCAAAAAGCAGCAAATTATCTACCGAAATATGAAATTGAACGCTCAAGGGAAAGCACATTTTCTATCCTAAAGCAGATGTCTTGAGCATTCAAAGTTGTTTTAATGTTCAATGTATGTCTCTTGTACATGATGGGAAAGCCAATTTTGCCATAAAAGAAATTAGGATGGGATTTAGGGCAGTCTCTCCGCAGCTCGGAAAGGCATTAGCTTCATTGGATCTGCAGGCATCTACAACTGAAAAAAAAATAATAATAATCCCCCACCTTCTTAGGAACATGCATCCTAATGCCAGACAGGCATTCAGTCTCTGCACTATCATTTTAGGATTGCCCGCTGACTAACCAGAAAAGTTTAACCATTGCCAAGGAAGGAAGCGGATCTATATTTCAGTGTGTTCATTTGTATACAATCTATGGAGGGCAGGGGTGGGTTTCTCGCCCCGTTCCAACCGGTTCGGTTGGAACGGGGCCGGCGGCGTCCTCGTGCACGCGCGTGGTGCATGCATACGTACTAGCATCTGCGTGATGCTCCAGCTGCTCCTGGAGGATCGCGCAGGCGCTGTATGCATCCTGAGCATGCGTGGAAGCGCAGAACTCGTCAAAACCGGGTAAGGACCGTGGGCGGGCGGGCGCACCCTTCGCCGTTCCTGGAAGTTACTTACTTCCGGGTTCGCCGACCAACCGGTTCGCAGGGACCGCCGCGAACCAGTTGAAACCCACCCCTGATGGAGGGCCACCTAAAGCTTTATTGTCAGGTGCTCCTAGAACTTTTTTTGTTATCTTTGGAGCTCTGTGCAGTTAGGATCTTCCAAAATTGGCAGCACAATGTTCTCCCGTTTTAGATCTTAAGATATCCACCCCTCCTTTTATAGTCTTAATGTATGTAGTTAATGTCACCCTTAAATTCCAAGGGGAAAAAAAAGACTTTGCACACTATTCTATGCAGGTCTCAGGTAACAAAAGCTTGTCAACTCATATAACATAGAATTATGAGGTTGGAAGGGACCTTGGAGATCTTCTAGCCCAACCTTCTGTTCAAGCAGGAGTCTGGCTAGAAGAGCTGTCTGGTCTCTTTTGGAAAGCTTCTCACTCTCAGGAAATTTCTCCTTAGTTCTAGGTTGGGTCTCTCTTTAATGATCTTCTACCCATTCTGTCTCGTCCAGCCCTCATGGGCATTGACAATTGTAATCCCAGAAGATGCCAGTAGCATTCTTGGAACATCAGTGTGATTATTTTTGAAATCATCTTCTGCCGATATCAACAGGTCGATGGTGATCACCTAGAGAAAGAAAGCTTACCTACAATTCTAGTTTCCTATGGAGCTCCATGGAGCTTATACACAAAACTGCAGATAGCAAACTCTAATGTTTTCATGAATTCTGCTTTTGTAAAGGCTCTGCTCCTATGGAATAATTTGCCCCAGAGAAGCACGTCTGGCCTCTGCCCTCATGATTTTTTTGGGGGGAAGGTTATTACATAGACCAGACTATTTCAAGGAGCCTTTAGGAACTGAAGATGGGAAATTACACTGATGATGTTACCTAGTTTGGGCAATGAAGCATCTGCAACAAAACAAGCAAGCTCAGAGAGCACCTAGGACCCCTCAACATACACTATCTCATCCTGTGTGAGAAGTTAACATCATAGTGATTGGAGTGATTTGGTTGGTTACTGCGTTCGTTATTATTATTTGATGATTAAAGTGCTGGACTTTTATAAGTAACTAGCCGATAACCTGGTGTTGCCCGGCTAATGTCCAGACCAAACAATTACAATTTCTAATGTTGGCTTTTCCCTCTTACCAGAGAGAGCCCCCTTGTGGAGTACAGTGAAACCGTTACCATGGCAACTCCACTGAGCTGTACAGTAGAAGGCATTTTACGGCAGCACCATAGAAACCATTTGAAGGCACAACAGGGTCTATCTTAACAGAACATCCCCCCCCCCTCCAAAGGGCTGTTAGGACTGTCTTACCTCCAAAGTATTTTTTTTCTAGAGGGTAAGTCATTTGTGTACCAAGTTTGGTTGAAATTGCTCAAGGTATTGGAACACGAACACACACACACACACACACACACACACACACACACACATAAAGTCACAATCCCTGGTATGCCCCAATTATGGGAGGAAGCTAACTGCTTCCATTCTCTGTCAATCGGCTCGTCACAAGAGTCCATCACGACAGAAACCCAGAAACAGTATTTTTACTGTTGCCTTTGTTAAATTTGTGTTTTATTTGTGCTGATAAATAAATAAAGGGAGACTTCGAATCCCAGCAAGGGTATGGCTAGCTGATGAGAGCTAAACAGCTTGAAATAGATCTATACTAGTCTCCCTTTATTTTTTTATCAGCACAAATAATACACACACACACACACACACACACACACACACACACACACATACTGTCAGCACCTCTCCATTAAATAATTAGGAAAGAAAGACCACGAGACTCCATGTGTGGAAATCAAGTGTACTTTTACTAATTAAAAATGATTAAAGGCATAGCGAAGCAAAGTCTGAATATTTAGGCGCGAAAGCGATTGATATATAGAATAGCCCATTCCCCACCCCTTGGCATCACAGTTACAGTCCAATCATAATTCTCCCAAGTGTCAGGTGTGAGATAACTTCAAAAGGCATCACGAAGATGGAATGTCGGTGCCGTTACTCCTGGCGGGAAACTCCCACGCATGCGTAGTCCGATCAACTGGTGAACTCCAGAACCTTCCTCCAGCACAATGAGTAACCCCTCCCAAATACCCTGCCCTCCCTCCCTGTTTCATGGCAGCCGAAGGAACAGCAAAGCAGAGACTGACACATACATACATACATACATACATACATACATACATACATACATATTCCAGTTTTGGGTTCCGGATCCCATTGCAACCAGTACGCGTGCATGCATCTTATCATCCAGCGACGCCTCCGTGAGCCTCCGCGACGCTCCAGCTTCTTGGAGGAGCATTGCGCAGGCACTGTACGCACCGTGCACAGAAACACTGAAAAATTTAAAGACAGGTAAGGAGCTCGGGTGGGTGGGCGGGCCCTCCGGAGCACCGTACCGGAATGGTATCTGGTGCTCAGGGCAGGCTCCAGTACGCCTGTACCAGGATGTACCGCCTGCAACCCACCACTGTTACAGGCACCCACATCGATAACGAATTGATTAATTAATTATGCACTTCTGAATCCCCTTGTCACGCCCCACTCCACTCCATAATTAGGAAAGAAGACTAAGAGACTCCATGGGTTGGAAATCCAAAGTACTTTTACTAATTATAAATGGTAAGCAAGCAGTAGTGAAGCAAGATCTGAATAATATGGCGCGAAAGCAATTGATATATAGGAAAGCCCGTTCCCCCCCCCTTAGGATCAAAGCTCCAGTCCAATCATAAGTCCTTCAAATGTCAGGTGTGAGATAACTTCAAAAAGACAGGCCGAAGATGGAATGTGTAGGCCGTTGATGCAGGCGGGAAACACGTACGCATGCGTAATCCCAACGACTGGTACATCCTAGAACATTCCTCCAGCATTCCTCCAGCACATCAATTAAATCCCTCCCACATACACGCCCCCCCTTCCCGTTTCATGGCAGCTGAAGCAACAGCAAAGCAGAAGCTGACATCCGGCCGTCCCCCGGAAAAAGGCTGTCAGGCCTGGAAGAAAAAACAAACAAAACAGACAAATAACAAAACAAATGAAAGAGGGAGGGGAGAGAATTCAAGGCTTGTCGGGATAAGAAGCATAAAATTTCTGGAGTAAGCGGGGAGCACGAACGTGGGACTTATCAACCCATTCCGTGTGGGAGGGGGGAAAATGTTTCCAAGCCACAAGGTATTGGATGCGATTACGGTGCCTACGGGAATCAAGAATGTCACGAATTTCAAAATGATGTTCCCCATCAACAAGTAACGGAGCAGGCGGAGGGTCATCTGTGGGCCTTAGGTTGGACACCCGAACTGGTTTGATGAGGTTAATGTGGAACACTGGGTGGATACGGTTGAGATGCTTGGGCAATTGCAAACGAACAGAAACAGGATTGATAACTTTCACAATTGGGAAAGGGCCAACATACTTGGGTCCCAATTTCTTCGATTTTTGTGTAGTATGCAAGAATTTTGTGGACAAATACACTAAATCTCCAATGTGGTACTCATAGGGCTGAGAGCGTTTCTTATCAGCCTGCTTCTTATGAGCCTTATGGGCAGCGTCCAAGGTGGAAAACCGCAGGGACTTCTACAGTCTGCAACTCCAGTCTGCAACGGAAGGAACCTGAGGCTGGGCCGTAGGCAGTTCGGGAATAGGAACAAAATCCTGGCCGTAAACGACCCGGAAAGGGGTGAAGCCCGTGCTGGAGTGAACCGAATTGTTATAGGCCACTTCAGCATGTGGTAACAAGTCAACCCAATCGTCCTGTTGATAATTGATGAAACAACGTAAATATTGTTCAAGGACGGAATTAGTACGTTCACAGCCGCCATTAGTCTGAGGATGGTAGGCGGAGCTAAGGCCTTGGGCGGAACCAATGCGTGCGAGGAACTCCTTCCAAAATTTAGATGTGAATTGGACTCCACGATCGGAGATAATACGGTCGGGAACCCCATGTAACCGGTAGATGTGGGAAAGAAATAATTTAGCCAACGCCTTGGCGGAAGGAATTTTGTGGCAAGGCACGAAATGAACTTGCTTGGAAAACAAATCAGTGACCACCCAGATGACGGTGTGCCCCTGGCTCTCGGGGAGTTCAACAATAAAGTC
The DNA here is from genome assembly GCF_009769535.1 of Thamnophis elegans. NCBI lineage: Eukaryota > Metazoa > Chordata > Lepidosauria > Squamata > Natricidae > Thamnophis > Thamnophis elegans. The sequence continues at coordinate 12,484,586 of NC_045547.1, read as the reverse complement.
CATAGAAATCTCCTTCCAAGGTGCAACCGGGCGGGCGACAGACTGTAGAAGTCCCTGCGGTTTCCCCGGCGGCTTTTTGGCGGCAGCGCAAACTGGGCAACTGGCCACATAAAGTTCAATGTCCTTTTTTAAAGAAGGCCACCAGAATTGTCTCTTTACGAGGTGCAAAGTTTTGACGAACCCAAAATGACCCGCCATCCTGGAGTCATGAGCGCGACGAAGGACGACAAGTCGTAGGGAAGCGGGGACGTATAATTTAGCACCAATCCACGGTAGATCGTCCCTCATGGTGCACTCGTCCCGATGGGTCAGGAACCAGTCGTCTTGAGGAAGAGCCGCTTTGAGGTCAGAAAGTAGATCGTGAGGCACTTCCTCCTGAGCTTTGGTCTGTTGACGTGTGAGTACCGGAGCTGCCAAGAGCGGTTGGACGATACTCAGTTTGGAACAATTATATTGAGGTAATCGGGACAAAGCATCGGCCATGAAGTTCTTTCCGCCCGGGATATACTTTAGAGTGAAATTGAAACGGTTAAAATATTGGGCCCAACGTATCTGTTTGGGGGAGAGACGACGAGGTGTGCGTAACGCTTCCAAGTTCTTGTGGTCAGTCCACACCTCAAATGGGTGTTTAGAGCCTTCGAGGAAATGGCGCCAAGTAGCGAGGGCCCAACGGACCGCAAAAGCCTCCTTCTCCCAAACCGCCCAGCGCCGCTCTGTGTCAGTGAGTTTACGTGAGGTGTACGCGCAAGGCTGTAAGTTACCTTGGTCATTGGCTTGTAGCAGAACGGCCCCAACGGCGACATCACTGGCATCAGCCTGGACGACGAAAGGCTGGTTGAGATCAGGATGTTTAAGAACTGGTTCAGCGGCAAAAAGGCGTTTAAGCTTTTCGAATGCCGCCTGGCATTCCATGGTCCAGTCCAAAGGCTTATTGGGTTTAGGCTTCGGGTCGCCTTTAGTCTTGAGTAAATTAGTAATAGGGAGAGCAATGTTGGCAAAAGAGGGAATAAATTGACGGTAGAAATTAGCGAAACCCAAAAATTTTTGCAACTGTTTACGAGTTTTGGGTGCGTCCCACTCAGTGACCGCCTTCACTTTTTCAGGGTCCATTTCAACGCCATCAGAGGAGATACGGTAGCCCAGATAGTCAATAGTCGTTTGGTGAAACTCGCACTTAGACAATTTGGCATACAGGTTGGCAGCACGGAGTTTTTTCAAAACAGTGCGCACCAGATTGACGTGGTGGTCGTAAGAGCGAGTATAAATGAGGATATCGTCCAGATATACGATAACGCCCTTATAGAGATGATCGTGCAGGATCTCATTAATAAATTGCATGAACACAGCAGGAGCCCCCTGCAGGCCAAAAGGCATAACTCGGAACTGGAAACAACCAAGAGGGCAGTTGAATGCGGTCTTCCATTCGTCCCCTTCCTTAATGCGTACTCTATAGTAAGCTTCTCGCAGGTCCAATTTTGTGAAGATGCGGCCCTTCCCCAGTTGCGCTAACAAGTCCTTCATCAATGGCAGTGGGTAGAGGTTTTGAGTACAGATCGCGTTAAGGTTGCGAAAGTCACAGCATAAACGAAGAGACCCATCTTTCTTTTCACGAAACAGTACAGGGGCAGCCACTTTGGGTCGAGGCGGTTCAATGAACCCACGTTTCAAATTTTTGTCAATGAAAGAACGCATCTCCTCCATTTCCCTGGGTGACATGGAGTAAATGCGGGGTTTTGGGAGTTTGACCCCGGGTAAAATGTCAATGGAGCAATCAGTAGGCCTGTGGGGGGGTAGAATGTCCGAAGATTGCTCGCTGAAGACGTCCTTAAGATCCAAATATTCTTTCGGGATTTTGTCCTCTCCTGCAATCCTCTCCTGCCCTCTAGCGGCGACTTCAGGAACGTTAGTGACTTCAGGTTGGTCCGGAGAGCCCTCCCCCACTGGAGGCACCTTCGAGCGAACACGCAAGCGGCCTGTCCGCCAATTTATGTGAGGGTTCCACTTCCGGAGCCATGGGATGCCCAAAATGAGTGGCCTGTCCATGCCAGGCGCGACCACAAAAGAGATTAATTCAGTATGGGTACCCATCCTCATTTCCAAAGGCTCAGTAAAAAAATGGGCGCCCCCCCCCGCAATCGATCCATCTATTTGGCAAAACACAATCGGGGTTTTCAAAGTGCGCAATTTGATGCCCAATTTTTCTACCATGGCTGGATTGATCATGGATCGGGAACAGCTGGAATCAAGTAAAGCTAGGAGGGTGGCAGGGGTCCCCTCAGGAGGAACTTTTAATTCAATAGGGATTAGAAGGGGCCCCTTGTTTGAACTCACCCAGCGAGGCGATGTGTCGTCATCAGAGTCCTCAGAAGAAGAGGAGTTAGCATCTGCGTCATCCTTTAATGGCTGGGCAAAAGGAGGGGGGTTGGTTTCCCCAGCGAACGCTGTCTCCTTCTTCTTCTTTTCAGAGCCCCTGGCAGGCTTTTCATCACGTCTGGGAGGGGGTTGGGCAGAGAGAGGCAGTTTAGCCCGACATTCGGGGGCGGTGTGCCCAAGCTTGCCACAGCGAAAGCATGTTAACGGTCTGGAGGAGCCAGAAGGGGGCCCTCTCGCGTCGCCTCGTCGTTTGGAAAACGATTGAGTAGTAGGAGGGGGGAGGGACCTGGCAGCCCTTTCTTTCCGCTTCCTTCTTTCTTCTGTGGCATAACGCAGACGGATTAAGTCAAGCTCGGCGTCTGCAGCATGCTCAAACCACGTGATTAAGCGTCTTGGCAGGTTACGATTGACACATTGTTGATAAATGTCAGCGTTCAACCCTTCAGCAAATCTGTCCAGAAGGGCGTCCTCCCCCCATCCTCTCATGTATTGTGAGAGACACTGAAATTCCTGGATGTATTGGGCGACAGGTCTATCGTCTTGGTCGAAGGTTAAAAACTTCAATTTGTTCCGTTTCTCAGTTAATGGGTCATCAAAACGTTGGCGGAAAGCCTCCATAAAACGGTTGAAATTCCCCAAGAGGGGAGAGCCAGACATGTGCAAAGCAGTCGACCATGTAGCCGCCTCACCATCCAAAGATAAAAGAATCATTCTGACCCTTAAAGTGTCAGATTCAAAGTCCCGGCCATAAATTTCCATGTAGTTAAACACCTGCATAAGAAAGGAGGGAAGGCTAGTAGAATCCCCCTTAAAACGTACAGGCAAGGGAGGGATTTTAGCCATTCGATGTCTTCGGGGGGGAGGCTGGGGGGGAGGTCCTCTTTGATCAGCAAAACCTCTAGCCGCAGGGGGAGACACGGGCCGAGGGGGGGGTGGGGGAGAATCCTGGCGTGGGTAACGTTGCCAGTTTCTCCAGTCTCTTTCCTCCTCCCCCCTTCTCTCTTCCAAAAATGTTTGACCCCAATAATCAGGTAATTCACTCCGCTGGGGTTCTCTCATCGGGCCCCGGTGCTGATAGCCTCTCCATTCTCCTTCATCGCCCCCTCTTCTTTCCCCACAGTACCTTTGGCTCCAATAGTCAGGGAACTCACTCGCCTGAGGTTTTCTCACGGCACCTGGCTCCAGCGAAGTTTGTTGAGGTGGTCTTTGGGTGAGCCCAGCATTCCCGCTTGTCTCTATTTCTCTTTGCCCCACTGAAGTTGACCAGCGGGGTGGGGGGGAAGGTTCAGGCTGACTGGAAATTTGCAGTTGAAATAAATCTTCATGCAAAGGTCGGTCAGACGGGCTGGGCTGGTGTAAAGAAAGGTCGGGAGGTCCTAGTTCACTGGAATCCCCTCCAACTGCGCCCTCCTCCTCTCTGGTCGGAGAAGACATTATTTCCCTTCTCGGTAGACGTAAATCTCCTGGAAAGGGATATATTCAGATCTTGCTTCTTGTCACGCCCCACTCCACTCCATAATTAGGAAAGAAGACTAAGAGACTCCATGGGTTGGAAATCCAAAGTACTTTTACTAATTATAAATGGTAAGCAAGCAGTAGTGAAGCAAGATCTGAATAATATGGCGCGAAAGCAATTGATATATAGGAAAGCCCGTTCCCCCCCCCCTTAGGATCAAAGCTCCAGTCCAATCATAAGTCCTTCAAATGTCAGGTGTGAGATAACTTCAAAAAGACAGGCCGAAGATGGAATGTGTAGGCCGTTGATGCAGGCGGGAAACACGTACGCATGCGTAATCCCAACGACTGGTACATCCTAGAACATTCCTCCAGCATTCCTCCAGCACATCAATTAAATCCCTCCCACATACACGCCCCCCCTTCCCGTTTCATGGCAGCTGAAGCAACAGCAAAGCAGAAGCTGACACCCCTTTTTCCCATGACCAAGGCACCCCCTCAGCTGTTTGAAGACAACTAAGCATGGCTACACATGCACATTTTTCTTCTAAAGTACAGACCTATAGGTTTTTTTTAGAGTGTCCAGAGTTTATCTCAAAGCTCAAATTCTCCTTTGAACAAAGGTCTTTCTTTCCAGCCATGAGTTTTAGAAGTGTATTTAGCAAAGTTCATCCATATCAGTGTTCCAGGTGTTGTGGGAAAAATGCCCACTAAATAAGGAACCAAAGCATTTAGGAATAGATACAACAAAGTATCTTTTTTGGCATAGATAACTACAGCTTTGAGTGCAAGAAATGCCAAATCTAAGTAAGGTATGTGGGTTATATAACCCCTGAAAGGTTACACAAGAAAGCAACGAAGGAATGGAAATCCTATCATGATATTTACGGTATGAAATACATTTTCTCAATAAATTGATGGAATTGCTTGCCCCCTGGGGTTGTGATTGCTCCATTACTAGAGGTTTTCAAAAATAGACCGGACAATTGTTTGGCTGGGATGGTATAAGAGTCCTGCCTTGAGTAGGGAGCTCAACTAGAAGACCTCCAAAGTCCCTTCCAAGCCCTGTGATTCTATGATAATATCTGACAATAGTATGTAATGCACTTTCTGTGGGCATCCTAGCAGTTCTGCATTCTTCTTACTAATAGGGTTTTAATCCACCCTAAATTACAGGTACTGATACCTTGCAGTATAAAAATAGCATTTATGGTGTTCGTATCCTGCATCCTTTTTTGTCAAAGGAAAAAGTAAAGTCTGTGTCAGCCTCTGCTTTGCTGCTTGCTTTCGGCTGCCATTGAAACAGGGAGGGGGGGCATGGTATTTGGGTGGGGAAGTATTCAGTACAGGAGTGATTGTTAAAAGGGAGTTGTTCTCACCATCTACTGCGCATGCGATTTGCTGCCAAGGTCAACTGTCCAGCATACCAACCTGATGATGCTTTTTGAAGATGAAACCCACATGACACCTGAGGGATGTGCAGATTGGACTATGGGATGGGGTTACCAGGGGGAGGGAGTTGGGTCACATATTGATATCTATGATTAAGCGCGCTTTTGCCTCAGATCTTGCTTTGCTTAGCTGCTATCTACTCATAACCACTAAAAGTACTCTTAATTCTGCAAAATGGAGTTGAGTGGTTTCTTTCTTGGTTACTGAGGGAGGCCGCCTTGACAGTCTGGTTACTATAATCTGATTTTTCTCTTTCCATGATAATCAGCTGTGTCTATTATAGTTCGTTTTTAAAGGCATGATTCTTGGATAAACATTCATTTATTTTCCCTGTGGAATTGTCTAGCTTTGGGGATAAATTCCCTTCCCTCAAATATATGATATTTTTGGTGCAATTACTTGATTGCCTCCCCAATGTCTAATGATACAGATATATGGGGCAGATCGTGTCTTCTTCCTTCTCATAAATCTTTCACTGAGTCCTTTTTTTATTTTTTCCATCCGTAGTGCAGAGATAACATAATAAGGTAAAGGTAAAGGTTCCCCTTGCACATATGTGTTAGTCATCCCCGACTTTAGGGGTGGTGCCTATCTCCGTTTCAAAGCTGAAGAACCAGCATTGTCCAAAGATGTCTCCATGGTCATGTGGCCAACATGACTAAATGCCAAATGTGCATGGAAGACTGTTACGTTCCCACCAAAGGTGGCCCCTATTTTTCTACTTGCATTTTTACATGCTTTCGAACTGCTCGGTTGGCAGAAGCTGGGACAAGTAACGGGAGCTCACTCCGTTACATTGCGCTAGGGATTCGAACTGCCGAACTGCCTACCTTCTGATCGACAAGTTCAGCGTCTTAGCCACTGAATCACCACATCCCTGCAGACAACCTAATACAATCAATAAAAATATATATAATCCTTCAAACATAATTGAGACAATGATTTTTAAGGACTCCAAAATTGCCGTCATTAATTGACAGTCGTAATTTAAATATAGACAATTAAAATATGTAGTACTAGGAGGAGCACTGAGCAAGGTTGCGATTAGAGTGCACAGAATCTTGGCAATATGGCCTGTTCTTATTTTTGTTTCCATTTCTAATTACTGGGTGCTTAAACGTTCACTCTTATTAAAATAGATGGAATTTATGCTTAACTTGGGCAAGACCGTATTTTCACATTCCCAGGGTCTCGCCAAGACGTGCGGAGTGAAAGACTTGCACACTGCCAGGATCTAGTTAAAATCCATATGTCCCTCCCTCTCCCAATATCATCACTTATGTCATGCCTCTTCTGAATCATTTGGTATGATAATCGCATTATTACTTGCGCTGCGACTGCCGGGCGGGCTGATGCGAATCAAAATTCATGAATTCCAATGGCTACAAAGAGCTTTTAATGATTGCCTTCAGCAGATGAAATATATCGGTTTTCAAAAAAAGGTATGCGAAAATATGGATATGAGGCCTAATAGTCAATGGGAGGAGGAGCAGGAAAGATCAACAAGCTGGACAAGTTCAGAAACCTTTAGCGATTGTGCGGGGATCTGTAATGAAAATTCAAGTGCTTTGCCTTTAATGATCCATTTATCTCTCTGACATGATTTTTTATCATTCCAACTGGCATGGCTCCTGCTACTTGGGGAATATGCTTTGAATATGCTTTGTCAAACAAGCTGTTAGTAGGATGGAGGTGACTCTGCATCCTCATGATTTTCTCTGAGCAATTGGGTGGGGGGGGGGGTCAATGGGAGCGGGGAGGGGGAGAAGACGACATAAGAAAACTTTCAACCAAAGGGGTGGGGGAAATGCTTTCAGGAGTTTGGATGTTTCAACAAACTCCATGGTAGTTGTTCCCCATTGACAATGGCATGGATCAGGGGTGTCTAATCTTCACAACTTTAAGACCTGTGGACTCCAACTCCCAGAATCCCACAGACAGCAGAACGGAAGTCCTCAGGTCCTAAAGTTGCCCAGGTTGGATAACCCTGGCATAGATGGTCATTCACATCCTAGTCAGTTGATGATTTCAATGTGCTCTAGATGGAGCTGACCTTGAAGCCCATCTGAAAGCTACACCTATCTAACTTCAGTGGCACAGGTGGTAAGGAGTCCTCTTTCTTTTATTTATTTGATTTATACTCTACCTTTCCTACATATGTTGAAGACATATATGTAGTGTGCTGTACTCTCATTTTTCTTCACATCCACCCTTCATAGCAAGGAATGTTGGCTTGAGAAAAATATAATTGGCCATTGAATGAGCTTTTGTGATGAAAATCTGGGTCTTTTGATCTAAACTGGTTGCCAATTTATTTTATTTGTTTGTTTGTCAAACATGTACAAGATAGCAGGCGTAAGTATAAACATAAAGAAAGGAAGTAAATACAGATAAATGGGGACAATAAGATAGGGACAGTAGGCATGCTGGTACGCTTATGCATGGCCCCTTTACCCCTTAGAAATGGGGTGAGGTCCATGGTAGACAGTATGAGGTTGAAGCTATGAGGGTTTGAGGCTATAACAACGGAGTCGGGTAGAGCATTCCAGGTGTTGATCACTCTGTTGCTGAAGTTGTATTGAGTTTGTATCGATTGTTTGCCTGTGTATCGTTGTGGTTGAAAATGAAAAAGTTATTGATGGGTAAGATGTTGTAGTAGACAAGTTTGTGTACTATGCTTAGGCCAGACTGTAGGCAGTGTAGTTCCAGGTTGTCCAAGCCCAGAATTTCAAGCCTGGTGCCATAAGGGATTCTATTGTGAGTAGAGAAGTGGAATACTCTTCTCGTGAAATACCCCTGGACGCACTCAGTCATATTAATGTCCGATATACAGTATGGATTCCAGTCAGATGAGCTGTATTCAAGAATTGGTCTGGCAAATGTTTTGTATGCCCTAGTTAGCAATACAATGTTACCGGAGAAGAAGCTTCACAAGATTAGGTTAACAACTCTTAATGCCTTTTTGGCGTTGCTGTTACAGTGAGCTCTGGGGCTTGGATCGTTTGAGATTAGTACTCCTAGGTCCTTGACAAAGTGAGGGTTGTCTACGAGGTTGTTTCCAGCCAACTTGTATTTGGTGTTCTGATTTTTTCTGCCAATGTGCAGGATGGAGCATTTATTAGTTGAGATTTGGAGTTGCCAAATGCTTGACCATCCTGATACATAGTCAAGGTCACTGTGTAGGGCAACAGCATTGTCAGAGGTATTAAAGTTTGCTTCTAGATACAATTCAAAGTGCTGGACAATACTTATAAAGCCCTACTTGGCATAAGATCTCATGACTTGAGGGACAGCCTATCTTCCATAATACCTTTCCAGTCAGTTCAATTTGGCAAGGTTGGCACATTCTAGATTCATTGATTAAATAATACCACTTATCAAGATCCCAGAAGAGCACTTTCTCTATAGTAGCACCTACAGAGATTCCAGAATGAGGTTCTCCTGAAATTTGAACAGTTCTCATCCTATTGGTATTTCAAAAGGCCTTGAAAACCTTGTTCTTTTTCCAATCCTTGGACAAGGATGACCGAGACTTTCCCCCCATTTTTGTTCCCCTCTGAGTCTGTTGTCTTTTGCCTTAGTTGTTCTTTTATCTTGTGATATTTTGTATTTGCATCTTGCTCTTTGTACTTACCGTATTTTTCGGAGTATAAAATGCTCTGGATTATAAGATGCACCTACCTCACCACCATTGCAGCCCATTTGGCAAGGTCCATTCAGCGCCGCTAATCCCCTCCGCTTGGAACTGGCTGGAAATGCAATGTGCGGAATCCAAAAATGGCCGAAGGGTGGGGGCTGGCGGGTGAGCAGGACTTCAGCAAAATTTGGTGCATAAGACGCACCACAATTTTCACCCACTTTTAGTGGGGAGGAAGTGCGTCTCCTACTCCGAAAAGTACGGCAAATATTTTTAGCAATTGTAAGGTGCTCAGAGTTGGCATGTACATGTAAATAATTGTAATATTTTGAGTTTTAAATAAAGATGAAACTTGGCAACGGCCTACAACTGGAACATTAAAAAAGAAAAAAAAGGAAACTGAAGGCTTGATTTAGGCTGCTCAACAGCAAGCTATTCGAATTAATGCAATCAAGGCCAGAATTGGATACTCACAAAATGATAGCGGTAGGACAGCTCACAGTTTTCCATGAGTGACCTTTTGACCTGAAAATTCACTTTTCTTCCCCGTCCTTCTGTTTCCTTGCTGCCTAGGTTTCTTAGGACGCCAAGCCTAAATGAAAACCCTTTAGTCGCGAGAGAGCAAATGTGTTGAGTTAAATTACTAAATAACTGAAAGTGCTTAAAAACAACGATGTTCACACATTTTTAATTTAAAGCCTGCTAAATCCTTTTAAAATTCATTTGTATTTGCAATTACTTAAACTGTGAGCTCTGCACTGGAGGGAGCGAAGTGATAGATTTTAAATGCGCAGCTGGAGGAAATATATAAAATTCAATTGATGAGTCTGGCAGAGAATTGATGCCACAATATGTACCCGGTGGCATTTTTCTCTTCCTTACCTGCCCGGCTTTAGAACATTATCAGAAAGTCGATACGGTGCGCCAATATAGTGATACGCTCTGGGTCATAATACCCTCGTTCTGCTTAAAGCTGAGGTGCTCACAGGGTGAATTAGAATGGACAGACAGCCTGACTCCATTGCTCCCCATGAAAGGGCTCAGAAAGTACTTGGCTCAATTTAGCTCAAGGTCTCTCGTATTGTTATCAATGACCCCAACAGCAAGCCAATAATATAGGATGTCTGTCTCCACAAGGCTAAAGGTGGAAAGATATACAGCATGTAACCATCATCCCTCCCCCCCCCCCCACTCAACTGTCTCACCCTGGGGATCCTTTCATTGAGATCACATTTCCTTTATAATTCTGCCTTCTTGGGGATCCTGGCCTCTTCTCTCTGTCCTTTCTCTCTTCCCCCATCCCAATTAATTCATGCTTTCAGCTCTCTCAACATTAGCTTTATGCTTCTTCCATTCTCAGGGAAAAAAAAGAAAAAGAAATCAAACTCACCAGGAACAACTTAAATATATTTATTTTCCAGAGAAAATAAAGTGATGGCTTAGTACGGCAGAATTCAATTATGGATGCATCTGGAAGAAACCTTATTTGTTTGCTTATTTGTATGGAAAATGTAGAATAGAATGGAATGGAATAGAATGGAATGGAATGGAATAGAATAGAATAGAATAGAATAGAATTCTTTATTGGCCAAGTGTGATTGGTCACACAAGGAATTTGTCTTTGGTGCAGATGCTCTCAGTGTACATAAAGAAAAATAAAAGAGAATACATTCATCAAGAACCATAAGATACAACACTTAGTGATAGTCATAGGTTACTAATAAGCAATCAAATTATACTAGGAAACAAATAAAACAGTATAAACTGTAAAGTTACAAGCAACATGGTTACAGTCATAAGTGGTAAGAGATACGTCCTAGGAAGGAAGAGAAGAATAACAGTAATACAGTCTCAGTAGATAATTTGACAGTGTTGTGGGGATTATTTGTTTAGCAGAGTGATGGCTTTCAGGAAAAACCTGTCCTTGTGTCTAGTTGTTCAGGTGTGCAGAGCCCTATAGCGTCGTTTTGAGGGTAGAAGCTGAAACAATTTATGTCCAGGATGCGAGGGGTCTGTAGATATTGTCGCAGCCCTCTTTTTGACTCGTGCAGTCTACAGGTCTGCGATGAAAGGCAGGGTTGTAGCTTAAATGAACTCCAGAGGATGGTAGAAGACAGGAAGATCTGGAGGAAAGTTGGCCCTGGGGCTGCAATGGGTCAGAGACAATTTCGCAACTAACAACAACAATTGCAACTTCAAAGATCCATTGCACTGAGCATGGTGACTTTGCTTCTAAGATGTCTACCTATAAGTATACAAAAAAAAAAAGGCAAGTACAGTACCAGTACCAGATTTTGGAACTGGGTTTTAAAGTAAATAGAATGCCAGGAAAAATGTAAACTTGAGGTATGATGCAAAAACTGTTTTTGAGTTTTTAGTTTTTGTGAATCTTCTGGGCTAATTTGAAGTTTGGTGGCCTATACATTTGATGGATGATGGGTGGATGGAAGGGTGGGTGGGTAGATGGGTGGAAGGGAGGAAGGGGGGAAGGGAGGAAGGAAGGAAGGAAGGAAGGAAGGAAGGAAGGAAGGAAGAAAGAAAGAAAGAAAGAAAGAAAGAAAGATAGATAGATGTAGCTCCTTTTGGTAATATGTACTTATAGATTTATTAACAATTTTCAGCAATGACCATGCAGGCTAGAAAATTCTAGTACACACATCTAGAAGTTACCAAGGTTGAGAAACACTTTTAAAGGACTTTTTACTAAAATTTTGATTTGTTACAAATTATTACATCTAATAATACCCATCTCTGTATTTTATGAGGGCGAAGTCTATTAGGTGTAAGAGTACAGCTACCCTTGTTTTCAACTTTGTTATCTATGGTTTCATATATCCACAATTCCTAAAAAAATTATCATATTTCAGTATATGGAGTAAAGGTTTTTATGCATTAACAGTTTTGGCCATTCTTATGTTATGAAAACTGCCTTTTTACTGAATCTGCCAACAATTATGCTCCATAACCTACCATAACCTGTAACTATATTAGGAATAGATAATTTTGTAAAGCAATGTTATATGCTGTCTATTTTTTCATGACTGCTTCAAAACTAAGTTGACTTGAAAGTTGTGTGATCTCCCCTTCTTCCTTCCTCCCTCCCTCCTCTCTTTCTCTCCCCCTCCCCCTCCTTCTCTTTCTCTCTATCTCTCTCCCTCCCTCCTCCTCCTCCTCTCTCTCTCCCTCTCTCTCTCTCTCTCCCTCCCTCCCTCTTTCTCTCTCTCTCCCTGTCTGTCTATCTTGGTTGAGTATCTAAACCTTGATAACTAAGTAATTCCTTGTTTGTCAATTAGCTGTAAAAGTTTGGCATATTTTTAAGAGTGCAATTAGAACTGTGTGATGAGAGCCAATTTAGAATATAATATAATACTTTATTGGCCAGGTGTAATAGATACTCAAGAAATTTGTCTCCAGTGCATAAGCTCTGCAAAACAACAAAATAATCATAATCATAATATCAAAGTAATAATAATCATAATAATGCTACTGATAAGTGAATGTAGCGGAACAGATGAGAAGGATAAATGTAGTACAGCCTAATGGACTAATGGTTAAGGCACCAGGCTAGAAACTGGGATACTGTGAGTTCTAGTCCTTCTTTAGGAATGAAAGTTATCTGGGTGACTTTGAGCCAGTCACTCTCTTTCAGCCCATGATGTCAGGTTTGAGTGACAAGTCACAGCATCAAGCCCTGTTGCCAGCAATGGGCTGACACAGTTGATCTGAAAAAAGAAGATCCTGCATTTGTGTGAAAATTTTTAGGAAGAAAAAAAAATAGAACTATGTGGCCCAACAGATATATGTTGTTTTGGAACTTCCCCAGTACTCAAGACGTTTCCTTGTGAGCAACAGTTGCAGAGAGGAACTCAATCCAGATAGTAATGAATGAGTCAGCTAAGATGTAGTGGAAGAAAAGTGAAACTGAGCCTCAGCAATGATCTAGATCAGGGGTGTCAAACTCAAGGCCCGTGGGCCAAATCTGGCCCATGGGGTGCTTAGATCTGGCCCACGAGGCCACCCTGGAAACAGTGAAGGACCAGCCTGCAATGCATCTGCCAGTGAATATGGAACTCAGAAGGGCCGCATGCAGCCCTCCTGAACTCCATTCTTTCTGGCAGAGGGTTGCAGGAGGCTGTCGTGGCCAAAAATGGAGCTCACGAGGGCCACGGGCAGCTCCCCCAAACTCTGTTTTTCCTGGCAGAGGGTTGCAGGAAACGAGCTCAGGAGCCCGTTTTGCTGGCAGAGTGCTCGGCCGTCACAGGCAACCCCCCACGAGTGATGTCAAGTTGTCCATGTCGACCCCAGTCGCGCCCACTTTGCACCCCCCCCCCCCAATGTCAAACACAACTCTGATGTGGCATTCAATGAAATTGAGTTTGACACCCCTGATCTAGTCCTTTTTCCTCTCTCCAAGAACCTTGAATGAGCCTGTTATGGAAAAGCAGGATATAAATCCTGAAAGTAAAATAAATAAAGTGAAATATTGGACCTAGAACACGAAAGGAAGATGGCCTCTCTTTAAATTGGGCCTGTGTCCCACCTTGGCAACTTTAAGACTTAAGGACTTCGACTCCCAGAATTCCCCAACCATTGTGGCTGGCTGAGGAATTCTGGGAATTGAAGTCCACAGATCTTTAAAATTACCAAGGTTGGACACCCCTGTTTAAAAGCTTCTAGCCCAGTGTTTCTCAACCTTCTGGGAGTTGAAGTCTGGACATCTTCAAGTTGCCAAGGTTGAGAAACACTGTTCTAGGCTATTCCAATTTTGAACAGTTTTTATCCTTAAGTGGTCCATTGTCAATCCATAGAGGGGGTCAGTTGTGATAAACCACAGCAAGAGGGGGAAAAACATACTGAAAAAGCATAAGCATATATATCAACCATTATCAGTTTCTCTGGGAATTTTAGAGGAGATATTCCTGCAGGGTAAGGTTGTTAATCTTCCTTTATTAGTCAATACTTCTAAAGCATCTTTTTTTTCCCCCTGATGCTCCCCTGCAATCCATCCCATTTGTCAATGTGTGAGTAATAACTAGTAGATGCCGAGGACCAGCACGTGACAGGTATATTAACCTCTTTTTTTTTTAGCGGTGGCATAGGGCAAATGATTGGAACCCAAGAACGGAGTATTTATCCACCTACTTTGATTGAAACACTTACACAAAACAATAGCTGGCGTAAGTGATGGGTGAATAAGGTGCATAATGAAATACACCATCCGGAAATTGCTCAATGGGGAAAGAAACAGAAACTCATATTTTATTCTTTTTCTCTCCTCCTTTTTTTTAAAATTTGGCTTGGCTCTTCATTCCGGAAGTAGACCATTCCAGCTGACATGGCTGTTATAATTGAGAGGAAGGAAGATGATTCCTACAGAAGCACAAGAGGCCCTTGACTTATTTTCAGGCCAAAATTTTTTGTCGGGACAAGGAGTTTGCCTCATGCCCTTGGGAGGCCTAGGTCAGAACACCAGTATGCATGCACCTGTACACACAGCTCTACTCATGTGAGAGTTGGGCCAGTGCACACATGCATGTGCACTAGCCCGTTGCTCACACGGCCTGGTTCCTCTCCCCCCTCCCTGCCAGGCTACCAAGCTGTACAGTTTGGGACCTACTGAGGGAAATTGAAATAAAACAACAATATCAGGCTTGGATAAAAAGCAGAAGTCTCTAAACTTAATATGTTTATATAAGCACCCCATTTCACTCTCACAGCTTCTGAAAACAAATTGGAAGTTGAAAAGGAAAGGAAAGAACATCCCAGCAATGCATCTGTGAGTGTGCGTCTGAGGGTAGCTGTTGGTGTTGCGTGGAAATTGCAGAGGGGATTGATGAGCAGAGATTTTCATTACCTGAGAAATTGAATATCTTTTAATGGAAACATCATATCCACTCAGCGGGAAGATCCCAAATGTTTCAATGAGTCAACACAGAGAAACATCTGGCTCCATCTCTGCAGATGTAGATGACATTTGTAATCTTTAATTTTTCTTCAAATATTAATGTTGCTTAATTGGAGATTATCAAGGAAAAGGATGAAATTTGCTGAAGCTGCTACAGATCAAATCTTTCGCAGCACCAACTTTAATTCACGTCCTTATTTCTAAAAGAGCAAGAGCTCCATATTGTCACGAGCATGATGGTTAAGCACCTTCGATACATATGAACTATACTTATTCCCAGTAAAATAGTACATGACAATATATATTTTAATCAGAAGGGACGCAGTGGCTCAGTGGCTAAGACACTGAGCTTGTCGATCAGAAAGGTCGGCAGTTTGAATCCCTAGTGCCGTGTAATGGAGTGAGCTCCCATTACTTCTCCCAGCTTCTGCCAACCTAGCAGTTCGAAAGCATGTAAAAATAGCAATAGCAATAGCAATAGCAGTTAGACTTATATACCGCTTCATAGGGCTTTCAGCCCTCTCTAAGCGGTTTACAGAGTCAGCATATTGCCCCCAACAATCCAGGTCCTCATTTTACCCACCTCGGAAGGATGGAAGGCTGAGTCAACCCTGAGCCGGTGAGATTTGAACAGCCGAACTGCTGAACTGCAATCAGCTGAAGTAGCCTGCAGTGCTGCATTTAACCACTGCGCCACCTCGGCAAGTAGAAAAATAGGGACCCCCCTTTGGTGAGAAGGTAACAGTGTTCCATGCGCCTTTGGCGTTTAGTCACGCCGGCCACATGACCACGGAGATGTCTTCGGACAGCGCTGGCTCTTTGGCTTTGAAACGGAGAGGAGCACTGCCCCCTAGAGTCAGAAATGACTAGCACATATGTGCTTTAGTTTTAATCAGATTTTGTTTTACTCTGTACTTGTTATAGCAAATACCAGTAGTAGCCCTTCACTTACAAACACAATTGAGCCACACCCGCCATGCCCATAGAACTGGTAGTAAAAAAAATTGAATCCCACCACTGCAGTGCACCATTATGGCCCACTGATATATTTAAATAACAATGATGAGAATTAGTTATTAATTTTCAGAACTACACAGACCTACTTTGCTCCATCAAAGAGCCGAGGTGGCGCAGTGGTTAGAGTGCTGTACTGCAGCCACTTCAGCTGACTGTTATCTGCAGTTCGGCGGTTCAAATCTCACCGGCTCAGGGTTGACCTTCCGCTGTGAGTGAAATGAGGACCCAGACTGTGGGGGCGATATGCTGACTCTGTAAACCGCTTAGAGAGGGCTAAAAGCCCTATGAAGCGGCATATAAGTCGAACTGCTATTGCTATTGCTATGTATATCATCTGTGAACCTGCCATAGTCTATTATGGTTCTTCGTGGCTAAGATTTTAGGATGGTTTCGTAAGCAAAGACTAATACTCCAACTGAGCATATTTCCTCAGTTTCAGGTTTTCTGTAAAACTGTATAGCTCCCAACCGAGCATTATACTTTGCTTAGCTATAGTGAATCAATTCCATGGCGATATTAGGGATTTTTTTTTTTTAAAAAATCAAATATACTTTTTAATGATGCTTGGATCATTATCCAAAGAGAACGAATTGGGTCAAGTGTTAACAGCATGTGCATTAAAGAAAGACGGGGGGAGAAAAAAAAATCAAAAAGCAGCCATCTGTTCCAGAAACTGTCTTGGGGGAACAACACAGACTCAACAATGAAGAAATTCAACAAAGTTCTCAACCTGTTTTTCATTAATTTTGATAAGAATTGCCTTTTCTCCCAATTCTATGAGAGTAGCTACAATAATTAAGCCTTAGATCGTATACACTGCAGAACCAAGGTGGGTGTTTGAAGAACTAGCCTATCTTGGATGTTGTGGGAGATGTAGGCACGCATTGCACTTACTTTCATCAGGGGTGGGTTGCTGGTGGTTCGCAGGGGTTCAGGAGAACCTCTAGCTAAGATTCTGTGCAGGTCAGAAAATCCCCAAATTCCACTTTTGGCTGGCTGAGCTCACCTCACCCCACCCCTCCCAGGAGTTCCCACACAGCCTGTTTTGGATGCAGGTAAGTGCAGGACACGCACGGAGGCTTGGAGAGGGCAAAAAATGGGCCTACCGGAGGTTCAGGCCCATTTCCAGCCTCCAGAGGGCCTCTGGAGCCTGGGGAGACCGTTTTTGCCCTCCCAGAGGCTCAAGGAAAGCCTCCGAAGCCCGGGGAGGGCAAAAATGCCCTCCCCCCCATGGTGATACAGGAGGCTATGGTTTTCCAAGTTGCAATGGATGGCTGTGAAAATTGGACCATAAGGAAGGCTGAGTGGCAAAAAATGGAGGCCTTTGAACTCTGGTGCTGGAGAAGACTCCTGAGAGTCCCTTGGACTACAAGGTGACCAAACTGGTCCGTTCTAGAGGAGATCAACCCTGACTGCTCTTTAGAAGGCCAAATCCTGAAAATAAAACTCTACTTTGGCCACCTAATGAGAAGGAAGGACTCCCTGGAGAAGAGCCTAATGCTGGGAACGATTGAGGGCAAAAGAAGAAGGGGACAGCAGAGAATGAGGTGGCTGGATGGAGTCACCGAAGCAGTAGGCGTGAGCTTAAATGGACTCCAGAGAATGGTAGAGGACAGGAAGGCCTGGAGGAACGTTGTCCATGGGGTCGTAATGGGTCAGACACAACTTTGCAACTAACAACAATTTTTTTTAAAAAAAATAATTAAACCTCCCCGTATAATTTTCAAGTCAAAAATATGCTTGCAAATTTAGCAATAGCAATAGCAGTTAGACTTATATACCGCTTCATAGGGTTTTCAGCCCTCTCTAAGCGGTTTACAGAGTCAGCATATCGCCCCCAACAATCCGGGTCCTCATTTCACCCACCTCGGAAGGATGGAAGGCTGAGTCAACCCTGAGCCGGTGAGATTTGAACCGCTGAAATGCAGATAGCAGTCAGCTGAAGTGGCCTGCAGTACTGCACCCTAACCACTGCGTCACCTCGGCTTTGCTATACTGGATGCCCTATTGTGAACGTTGGCCCTTTGCCAGCTGTCATGATATGCCACTTGGATCAAATGAGCGATTTCTTAGTTGTAATCTCCTATCAGGTAGTCCACAAACCGAGAAAACAAATTCTGTGAGTTACTAGACAGGTAGAGTCTGGAAATTCTGCCGAAAACCTTAGTTCAATTTGCAGTTGGTAAATATGCTAATGATTTCTTTTAACTGCAATAGGTCTTTGTGAAAGTACCATGAGACTTTTTAAATCCGCTGCTTGCTTTTGATCAATTGCTTAATTATTTTAGCTTGACAATAAAATTAAACAGTTAAGGGCTAGTCTTGTGGCAACAGGAAATTCAATTTCCCATGTTGCTTTCAGAAGCAAATCACAAATGGAGCTTCCTGAATAATGTTTTCCCCCCTCTTCTAACTTTTGGAATATCTCCTAAGCAGATAATCAATCGAGCAATTCTGGCATGGGGTGGTACCAATCAGATCATGGAGCTTCAAGCAAAAGCAGGGAACCTTGAGGTGGTATTATAAGGATGACTTAAAAACGGTGCATGTAAAATATTTTTGCATGCTGAAAGAACTCTACAACTCCTAATGTAATGCTGATTTTTTTTTAGATATACAGAGATGATCCATGTGTGAATGCTATCACAACTGGGTAACAAGACACGTTGATACAGTTAGATCTGAGATGGTCCAATATGTCTTCCAATACACTGGAAGTTTTGAAGAGGATGTTGGATAAGCTTTTGTCTGTAGTGATGTAGGGTTTCCTGCCTAAGCAGGGGGTTGGACTAGAAGACCTTCAAGGTCTCTTCCAACTCTGTTATTCTATTCTATGTGCACACTAACATCTTAGAAAATACTTCATGGCAATTTCCTCTGGACTGCACTTTAAAAGATAGTTGGGTGGATGGATGGATGGATGGATGGATGGATGGATGGATAGTAGAAGCAGGAAGACATGCCAACCCAAACTGGCTACTCCAGATAGAAGAATATCAATAACATTAACAATAGCTAATTATAAGCTAATTTATAGAGATTCTCAGTCGTCCAGGTCATGGTTGCACCAAAGGTGTTTTTTTCAGGAAGCAACTGGACTTTCTTGGTTTTTTTTTCTTTTGAGGACGTTTCGCTTCTCATCCAAGAAGCTTCTTCAGCTCTGACAGGATAGTGGGGAATGGAAGGATTTATATTCCTTGCAGACAGATGGTCATTTGCATCTTTTTAGTGGGTTGTTGACAGTGGTGGGATTCAGCCAGTTTGCACCTATTCGGGAGAACCGGTTGGTAACTTTCTAAGCAGTTCGGAGAATCAGTTGTTGGAAGAAATCTTTAGTTTTTTCCTACTTTACAGGGCTAATCCTGTAAGGAAGGCAGGAAGGTAACATTCTGGTGTTGTTGCTAGCCTAATCTTTGTTGCCCTGCTTACAGAAACTGCCTCTCCAGTTAACCCTTATTACCATTGTAACAACTAAGGCGAAGTGCCCATCGACCTGAGTGACATTGACTTGGCCACTCCCACATGATCACATGACCACTTAGCCCCGCCTACCCAGCTGGTCATTAGGGCAGAGAACTGGTTGGTAAATTATTTGAATCTCACCACTGTTGGTTGAAGCACTTGGAGGTTTATCTGTGTCCTCAGGGTCCTCAGAATATCCTTTGAATGGTGTGGGAATAGGAATGGATTTCCAGAGGAAAACAATTGCAGACTACAATTGAATTGAATTGAATTGAATTTATTATATTTCTATGCCGCCCTTTTCCCAGAAGGGACTCAGGGCGGCTCACAACCCAAGTCAGGGGGAGGGGGGGATAGGGGATACAAATAGGGAAAAAAGACATAGACAAACAATACCACAATTTTAAAAACAACTCAACAGGCACACCATTCGAGCGGGGACAGGAACTCATCAGCCCCAGGCCTGTCGGAACAGCCAGGTTTTAAGGGCTTTGCGGAAAGAACCCGGAGTGCTACTTAGGTGACCCCGAGGACACAAATGAATCTCCTTCAATGACACACTAAAAGGATGCAGATTATAAGATGTCTGCAAGGAATATAAATCCTTCCATTCCCCACTATCCTGCCAGAGCTGAAGAAGATTCTTGGATGAGAAGTGAAACGTCTTCGAAAGAAAAAATAAGAAAGTCCAGTTGCCTCCTGAAAAAGCACCTTTGGGACACTTAGACTTATATACCGCTTCACAGTACTTTTTCAGCCCTCTCTAAGCAGCTTATAGGAAGGCGGTGACTCAGTGGCTAAGACGCTGAGCTTGTCGATCAGAAAAGTTGGCAGTTCAGCGGTTTGAATCCCTAGTGCCGCATAACGGAGTGAGTTTCCATTACTTGTCCCAGTTTCTGCCAACCTAGCAGTTTGAAAACATGTAAAAATGCAAGTAGAAAAATAGGAACCACCTTTGGTGGGAAGGTAACAACGTTCTGTGAGCCTTCGGCATTCAGTCATGCCGGCCACATGACCATGGAGAGGTCTTCGGACAGCGCTGGCTCTTCGGCTTTGAAACAGAGATGAGCACCGCTCCCTAGAGTTGGGAATGACTAGCCCATATGTGTGAGAGGAACCTTTTGTCTTTAAGCGGTTTACAGAGTCAGCATATTGCTTCCAACAATCTGGGCCCTCATTTTACTGACCTTGAAAGGATGGAAGGCCAAGTCAACCACGAGCCCCATCAGGATTGAACTTCAGGCTATGGACAGAGTCTGCATGCAATACTGCATTCAAAGCACTGTGTGCCACCAGGATTCCTTAAATGCATATATTTATTTGAAATTTAAGTACATCCATTTGAATTACATTTCTGCAATTTCCCCATAAATACAACTCTCAGGCTTCAATGGTAGCTGGTTTATTCAGGTAGAGCAGAATACCCAAGATCTCTAATAGCCTAAGCCAGTGATGGCTAACCCTTTTCTCCTCATGTACCGAAATCATGTGTTCGCATGCGACAGTGCACGCTCGCGTGCCCATACCCATAATGCAATGTGCCCCCCCACTGCGCACACGTGGACAACCCCACCTGCATTCCCCCCGCCCCCCTGCACATGCATGCATGACCCCTCCCTGATCCCCCGCCCCTTGCACATGTGTGTGACCCCACACACACACATTCCCTCCACGCATGTGCGTGACCATCACCACCCCTGTTTTGGGCTAGCAGGCCTCCCTGAAGCCTCCTGGGACCAAAAATGCATGTGTGGCAGAGACCCGAAAATCAGCTGGCCGACGGGTGGCACACATAGATGCGCAGTGGAACTTATTTGTTAAATTTATTTATTTATTTATTTATTTATTTATTTATTTATTTATTTATTTATTTATTTAATTTATTTATTTATTTATTTATTTATTTATTTATTTATTTATTTATTTATTTATTTATTTATTTATTTATTTATTTATTTATTTATTTATTTATTTATTTATTTGTTACATTTTTAGGCCGCCCAATCCCGGAGGATTCCGGGTGTCTTACAAAGAAAGGAAAAAAAAGAAAGAAAAGCAAAATAAAAAATAATTTAAAAATTCCCAACACACATAACATTTCTAATCGGGGCTGGACCTTTACAATAAGGTCAACAGCCCCAGGCCTGCCGGAACAGCCAGGTTTTAACAGCTTTTCTGAAGGCCATGAGAGTGGGTAAGGTCCGGACCTCTGGGGGTAGCTGGTTCCACAGGGTCGGAGCAGCCACAGAGAAGGCCCTCCTCCGGGGGCCCGCCAGCCGACATTGTCTGGCTGACGGCATCCGAAGGAGGCCCACCCTGTGGGATCTTATCGGCCATTGGGAGGTGTGTGGCAGTAGGCGGTCTCGCAGATACGCTGGTCCTGAGCCATGTAGGGCTTTAAAGGTGGAACTGAGCTGGGTGATGGCTCGCAGGCCCACAGAGAAGGCTCCACCTGCCACTGTGGCACACATGCCACCAGTTCGCCAACACAGTCCTACGCCCTGCAGAGAAAACCTCAAAATGCTTCAGAATATTTTCAATAACTAATCCAAGAGAGAAAACTCATGAGGCTACAGTTACTGGACCTTTCTCTGAAGCAAATTTCGTAAAGAATAAGGGCCTCCCTTTGGTGTAGCATTCTGGCCCCCACTACACATAATCCTCGACTTGCGATCACAATAGAGCCCAAAGTTTTTTGTTGTTGTTAAGTGAGCCATTTCCTATGTGAATTTTGCCCCCCACCCTTTGCCACTGTTGTTAAGTGAATCACCGACGTTATGAAATTAGTAACCCAGTTGTTAAATGAATCGGATTTTCCCTTCGACGTTGTTCGTCGCAAGGTCACAAAAGAGGATCACATGACCCCGGGATGCTGAAAAGGTCATTAATGCGAGTCAGCTGACAATTGTCTGAATTTTGATCAGATAACCATGGGGATGACTACGGGGATACTGCAATGGTTATAAGTGTGAAAAAATGGTCATAGGTCACTAAATGAATTGTTATACGTCAAGGACAATTTGTGGTGGTAACTTTCTGTGATATTCTAACACTTCAAAGAATAAGCTGAGAGAGAGAGAGAGAGAGAGAGAGAGAGAGAGAGAGAGAGAGAGAGAGAGAAAGAGAGAAAGAAAGAAAGAAAGAAAGAAAGAAAGAAAGAAAGAAAGAAAGAGAAAGAAAAAGAGAAATACAGCTTTGGCCACTACTTGGAATGTACTGGAAGAAGAGCGGTACTAAGAAAGAAGTTCTAATCCTCTAGCTCATTCTTTGTGTTTAAGGAGAAAGTCTGGTTTATTGGATTTTACAGGTTTATTAAAAATGTGATTAGGGCTCCCCAGTGTCCAAAGAGTACATAAAAAGGTGGGTGAATCTCTCAAGGTCAATTTCATTTAGCACCTCATCTTCCAATGTTAAATTTGTTCCATATATTTTTTTATTAGTTTGCTATTTTTTTTTAAAAAAAGAACCCTAGTCTGTAGATATTTCTATTGTATACCTACATCTTTTCATATGTATGTTATTTGTAGGCACCTTTGTTCCTACAAATGATTTCTAGGAAGTTGCAGACAGGACTGGACATATTGAGCTCAACTGCAAAATAAGGTTGAGTAACACAACTTTTTTAAAAAAAAAAAAAAACCTGGAGATGACAACACACAAGCTATTTTTGGTTCCCTTGTAGCTTTGGAGGTGTGAATTGAGTCAATTTGTATTGAAGTGCAAACTGTGGGCATTCCTTTGAATCTCTCAGAAAGGCAGAGAAAAAATAGTTAAATTGGCATTTAAAAAAATCTAATTTAACATACTTCTCATTGGGAGCAAAAATTGTTTGACCAAGATTTGAGTTTTATAAAACACTCCAAAAAAGTATTAAGTTTGGCAGCTTTAAAAGTTGAGGAATTTCCATTTTAGTCTGAATTAAAATTGCAGCATGTTTTGTGATAATGGGGTGACTTGATAGTTGAAGAGGCCTCCTGATTTTATATAGATGATAGATGATAGATAGATAAGATATAGATAGATAGATAGATAGATAGATAGATAGATAGATAGATAGATAGATGACAGATAGGGAGGAGGGAGGGGGAGGGAGGGAGGGATGATATAGGTAGATCATAGATATAGATACAGACAGAAAGAGAGAGAGAGAGAGAGAGAGAGAATATATATATATATATATATATATATATATATATATATATATATATATATATATATATATATATATATATATATATATACACACACACACACACACACACACACACACACACACACACACATATGTTGTATTTTTGCTGATAAATAAATAACAAATGTACAACACAAATGTACAAAAGGCAACAGTAAAAATATTGGGTTTCTGTCTGGTGGACAAGATGGACTCTTGTGACGAGCCGATTGATAGATATGGAAGCAGTTAGCTTCCTCCCATAATTGGGGCATACCAGGGGTTGTGACACTATGTGTGTGTGTGTGTGTGTTATATATGTGTGTGTGTGTGTGTGTATGTATGTATATGCATATATATATTTGGTATTTGGTATTTATTGAACATTTATAGGCCGCCCTTTTCCCTGAGGGGACTCAGGGCGGCTTACAACAATGAGGGAAGGGAGTGCAAGACAAGACATAAAAGAAAAACGTGAGTAAAAAAATTAACCATAAAACACAACATTCACTCAACATTCGGGCGGGGAGAGAGTAAAATCCTATCCCCAGGTCTGACGGGATAGCCAGATCTTGAGGGCCGTGCGGAAGGCCTGGACTGTGGTGAGGGTGCGGATCTCCACGGGGAGGTTGTTCCATAGCGTCGGAGCTGCAACTGAGAAGGCTCTCCTCCACGTAATCGCCAGTCGGCACTGACTGGCGGATGGAATTCAGAGGAGGCCTACCCTGTGCGATCTGATGGGACGCAGGGAGGTAATTGGCAGAAGGCGGTCTCTCAGATAGCCAGATCCACTACCATGGAGCGCTTTATAGGTGGTAAGTAGGACCTTGAAGTGCACCCGACGATCAACAGGTAGCCAGCGCAGCTCACGGAGGATCGGTGTTATGTGGGCGAACCGTGGTGCGCCCACGATCACTCGCGAGGCCGCATTCTGGAGTAGCTGAAGTCGCCGGATGCTCTTCAAGGGCAGCCCCATGTAGAGCACATTGCAGTATTCCAGCCTAGAGATCACAAGGGCTCGAGTGACTGTTGTGAGAGCCTCCCGGTTCAGGTAGGGCCGCAACTGGCGCACCAGGCGAACCTGGGCAAATGCCCCCCTGGTCACAGCTGACAAATGATGGTCAAAACTCAGCTGTGGGTCCAGGAGGACTCCCAAATTGCGGACCCTGTCTGAGGGGTATAAATTTTGCCCCCCCAGCCTGATTGATGGAACATTAGCCGAATTTTTGGGAGGAAAACACAACAGCCACTCGGTCTTTTCCGGGTTGAGCACCAGTTTGTTAGCTCTCATCCAGTCTTTAACAGCCTCAAGGCCCCGGTTCATCACGTCCACCGCTTCATTGAGTTGGCACGGGGCGGACAGATACAACTGTGTATCGTCCGCATATTGGTGGTACTTAATCCCGTGCCTCCGAATGATCTCGCCCAGCGGTTTCATGTATATGTTGAACAGCAGGGGGGACAAGACCGAGCCCTGCGGCACCCCATAGGTTAGGGGCCTCGGGGACGATCTCTGCCCCCCCACCAACACCGAGTGCGACCTGTCCGAGAGGTAGGAGGAGAACCACTGTAGAACAGTGCCGCCCACCCCCACCTCCCGCAGTCGTCGCAGAAGGATACCATGGTCGATGGTATCGAAAGCCACTGAGAGGTCAAGGAGAACCAGGATGGACGCATGGCCTCCATCTCTGGCTCTCCAGAGATCATCGGTCAATGCGACCAAAGCGGTTTCTGTGCTGTAACCGGGCCTGAATATGTTGTATTTGTGCTGATAAATAAATAAAGGGAGACTAGTATAGATCTATTTCAAGCTATTTAGCTCTCATCAGCTAGCCACACGCTTACTGGGATTCGAACCTGTGCTGTATTGCATCTTATGCAGATATGGGGCATGGCTAGCTGATGAGAGCTAAATAGCTTGAAATAGATCTATACTAGTCTCCCTTTATTTATTTATCAGCACAAATACAACACATATGTAACAAAAAGGCAACAGTAAAAATATTGGGTTTCTGTCTGGATGGTCTCTTGTGATGAGCCGATGGACAGAGAATGGAAGTAGTGATCTTCCTCCCATATTTGGGCATACTGGGGATTGTATGTATGTATGTATGTATGTATGTATGTATGTATGTATGTATGTATGTATGGATAGATAGATAGATAGATAGATAGATGATATAACAGATAGATTATAGAAAGATATAGAGAGATAGATATAGAATAAAGATAGATTAGAGAAAGAGGTAGACAGACAGACAGACAGACAGACTAGAGATAGAGATAGAGATAGAGATAGATAGATAGAGAGAGAGAGAGAGATAGATAGATAGAGAGAGAGAGAGAGAGAGAGAGAGAGAGAGAGAGAGAGAGAGATTTTATAGGTTCTATGCTTTGAACATATAGTAGTTGGTTTGTTTAAATGCCTTTTCTGGAAAATCCCTGGTGACCTTGTATACTCTGTGAATCAAATCTACTGCAATGGATGCATGCACTCAAATTCTTCCTGTTCTCCCACCCCTTTGCTAACATTATAGCTCCTTTTACAGAAATAATTAAACCAACGCCATGTATTTTGAGTCTCTTAGCTCTTCACAGTCTTGTTCTATGCAAATTGAGCTCTTCCATGACTTGATTCTGATCAGATCCAAAGTGAAGTTTATTCTTTCAAAAGCAAGCAAGCAACAGCCATGACTCCCACACGAGAAATGCAAATAATATTATTAGCGGGCAACTGTATAATTCTAGGAGGTAATCAACAAATAGAGAAGGCAGCTGAAACATTTTGTACAAGAGGATTTCTGCCCTATCACAACTCCCGTGTTTGTGAAATGCAGGAGCATCTGGCTCAGTGTCTTAATTGGGAAAAAAAGAAGCATGAAAATTAAGGGAATGTGCCAATTATCAGAAAGGAAAAGAATAGCGGGCGAGAATAAATATATATTTGGATATTGCACATTAGATTGGCCTAGTTAAAGTTTCCTCTAGATAACTACAGGTAGGCCTCAACTTACAACCATTCATTTAGTGACCAAAGTCAGTAAAAAAAGTGATTTATGGCTGTTTTCCACTTTTAAGACCATTGCAGTTTCCCCATGGTCATCTAATTAAAATTCGATTGCTTGGCAACTGGCGTGTATTTATGACAGTTGCAGGGATCATGTGAACATCTTTTGTAACCTTCTGATAAGCAAAGTCAACGGGGAACCCAGACTCACCAACCAACCAGGCTACTAATGTATCAACTTTGCGCCAAAATTGACTTAACATCTGTCTGGTTTAGCAACGGAAATTTTGCACTCAGTTGTGGCTGAAGGTGAGGACTACCTACATCAGTGTTTCCTAGTAACCACCAATGGGGACCTTGTTTATGCCCCATCTTCTAACTATAGCTGTGGCTACTATATTTGGCCAATAAATCCTGCATGGCTATCAGACAGTCACAAAGACCAGTCTACCGATTATCTAGATCCCTTCCAGTCGGGATTTAGGCCTGGCTACAGCACGGAAACCGCTTTGGTCGCATTGATCGATGATCTCTGGAGAGCCAGGGATGGAGGCTATGCCTCCGTCCTAGTGCTTCTTGACCTCTCAGCGGCTTTCGATACCATCGACCATGGTATCCTTCTGCGACGACTGCGGAAGGTGGGGGTGGGAGGCACTGTTCTACGGTGGTTCTCCTCTTACCTCTCGGACAGGTCGCAGTCGGTGTTGGTCGGAGGGCAGAGATCGACCCCTAGGTCCCTTACGTATGGGGTACCGCAGGGTTCGGTCCTGTCCCCCCTCCTGTTTAATATCTACATGAAACCGCTGGGTGAGATCATTCGATGGCACGGGATAAAATACCACCAGTATGCGGATGATACGCAGTTGTATCTGTCCGCCCCGTGCCAACTCAATGAAGCGGTGGACGTGATGTGCCAGGGCCTCGAGGCTGTTAGGGACTGGATGGGGGCTAACAAGCTTGTACTCAATCCAGATAAGACTGAGTGGCTGGTGTGTTTCCCTCCTACTAATTGGCCAAGTGTTCCATCTCTCATCTCTTGTTTTGTGTTGTTGTCAAATTGTTTGTATCCCCCCTTCCCTTGTTTTGAATTGTGAGCCGCCCTGAGTCCCCCTCGGGGGAAAAGGGTGGCATACAAATGAAATAAACAGTTAAACAGTCTACTTTGCTGCTGTCTAATGGTGATCAGGAGTTAGAGTAGAAAAGAATAACAGAGTTGGAAGGGACCTTGGAGGTCTTCTAGTCCAACCCCTGCTTAGGCAGGAAACCCTACACCACTTCAGACAAATAGTTATCTAATCTCTTCTTAAAAACGTCCAGTGCTGGACCATTTACAACTTCTGGAGGCAAGTTGTTCCACTGATTAATTGTTCTAACTGTCAGGAAATTTCTCCTAAGTTGCTTCTCTCTTTGATTAGTTTCCACCCATTGTTTCTTGTCCTGCCCTCAGGTGCTTTGGAGAATAGTTTGACTCCCTCTTCTTTGTGGCAGCCCCTGAAATATTGGAACGCTGCAATCATGTCTCCCCTGGTCCTTCTTTCTCTTAAACTAGACATACCCAATTCCTGCAATTGCTCTTTATATGTTTTAGCCTCCAGTCCCCTAATCACCTTTGTTGCTCTTCTCTGCACTCTTTCTAGAGTCTGCACATCTTTTCTACATTGTGGTGACCAAAACTGAATGCAGTATTCCAAGTGTGGCCTTACCAAGGCATTTCTTTCCAATAATTTTGGGATAGTTTATTGAGCTTCCCTTGACTGTTCTCGTCATATATAGAAGAACATCTGCTCTGTCAATGTCTGACCATTCATAGTCATTTTTATAACAGGCTTCACACTTGGGGAGAATGCCAACCACAGATAACGGAAGTGTATTGATTAATACAGAAGGTGGGAATCCTACGCTGATTTCCTGATGATAGAAGTATCTTAACCACCAACAGAATCATGATTCTGCCTTTCTCCTTCCTTGGCTTGTTATTTTCTGTTTCACGTTAGCCAACACTCTCTTTTCTCCTTAGGTAAAGGTAAAGGTTCCCCTCGCACATATGTGCTAGTCGTTCCCAACTCTAGGGGGCAGTGCTCATCTCCGTTTCAAAGCTGAAGAGCCAGAGCTGTCCAAAGAGGTCTCTGTGGTCATGTGGTCGGCATGAATAAACGCCGAAGGTGCACGGAACATTGTTACTTTCCCACTAAAGGTGGTTCCTATTTTTCTACTTGCATTTTTACATGCTTTCGAACGGCTCGGTTGGTAGAAGCTGGGACAAGTAATGGGAGCTCACTCGTTATGCGGTGCTAGGGATTCGAACTGCTGAACTGCTGACCTTTCAGATCGACAAGCTCAGCGTCTTAGCCTCTGAGCCACTGCGTCCCTTAGCTCATCATATTTTTCAATGCTAACATGTTCCATAAGAGGATCTCCCTTTTGATATCTCTCATTGGGATCAGACCGAAACCTGGAAACCAGAGAATGAATGGCTTTCCAGAGACTGAACTTCCAAACTTGGTGGGTTCCATTCCAAAACCTATTTTTTTTTAAAATCTAATATAAAATGTAAATTGCAGCAAAACAAAAGCAAATACTGCAGCACGATGGCTCTTCCAGCAATGATCGATTCAATGACTGTGAAGTGTGTAATCTAAGGAAATCAGATGCAGAAAAGCTTTGAGTCATGCAGGATGCAATGACGAGATGAATGCTAAAGATCTCATTCTGAGGTTAAATCAGAAATGAAAAAGAAAAAAAGACTAACGGACTAACTTTAAAGATATCATAAATGTAGCTTCAAAATGGAAATATAAATGGGTAAAGCACATGGTACATTTCCCTGACAATAAATGGGCAGGCCAGAAGGCTGGCAGCTTGAGACCCCCACATGATGGGGTGAGCTCCCATCCTTGCCCCAGCTCCTGCACCCTAAGCAGTTCGAAAGCATGTCAATGCAAGTAGATAAATAGGCACCACTTTAGTGAGAAAGTAATAGTGTGTTCTGACCTAGGCTTCACCAGCAGCACGAAGCCGAGCCCTGTTCCCAATAAACCCCTTCTATTTAATTTACAGTGAATTCCTCTCTAGCAAAGTCTTTCTTCTCCCAAAGTATTTCAAGATAGTTCACAATTACCGATCTTTATCAGGCTTGGAGAGCACCCAGGCAGATATCTTTCAGATGCCGCAATACTTGGCAAGAATGCAAGAATGAACTAATTGTCTCCTGCAAACACCCCCCCCCCCTTTTGCTCCTCTTTTATTCCCTATGGGAGGGGCCATTCACCGTCCACCTGTGGCCTTACTCCCAAGTCAACACTTGTTCCTTAGTTGTTCCCTTTGTCTGGCAACTCTGCACATGCGCACACTGGGAACAGGTTCCAGCTGTTCTTCTGCCCCACTGATTTCCGACAGCTGATAACTGGCATATAGCTCTGACCCCCTCTCTGCCTCCGACGCAGATCACTCATCAGAGCCTTCCCTAGACTCCAGGACTGGCCCATGTTCCTCCTCAACCTCCTCACTGTCCGAATCTGTTGCCAGCTCTGCTAGCCACTGGTGGGCCACAGCACAGTGTTCCATGCATCTCAGAATAGAGTCATGCCAGCCACATGAGCATGAAAGTATCTTTGCACAATGCTGACTCCCTTGGCTAAGAAACAGAGATGAGTACCGCCACCTTGAGTCAAACACAACTGGATAGAGCAAACCTTTATCTTTTCTTTTTAGGTGGGCAGAACAATTGACACCATCGTGTGCCTTACTTGGATAATATCCTACAAGATAGAGAGATAAACTATGGAAAGACCATGATCCCAACTGGACCACCAAAGTGAAAGACCTAGTACAGTACTGTATGTTTTTCTTAAAATGCAATTTATACTGTATTTTAATTCTTGTTACATGCTCAGAGTTGCCTTGGGGAGATGGGAAGTCCCATAAATCCATATCAATAAATAAGAATCTGTTGAGCTCATCACGTCAGGTACCAACACTATCCCGTTGAAGGCACTGCTAAAGCAATTTGAATGAAATTCCATTAACAGTGTTAAAGGCAGTGGTGAGATTCAATTTTTTTTACTACCGGTTCCGTGGGCGTGGCTTGGTGGGCATGGCTTGGTGATTGTGGCAGGGGAAGGTTACTGCAAAATCCCCATTCCCTCCTGATCAGCTGGGACTCGGGAGGCAGAGAATAGATGGGAGCAGTGTCAGTCAGAGGTGGTATTTACTGGTTCTCAGAACCACTCAAAATTTCTGCTCCATAACTGGTCAGAACCTGCTGAATACCACCTCTGGTTAAAGGTAACGGTAAAGGTTTTCCTCGCACATATGTGCTAGTCATTCCCGACTCTAGGGGGCGGTGCTTATCTCTGTTTCAAAACCGCTGTCCAAAGATATGTCCATAGTCATGTGGCCAGCATGACTAAACGTCGAAGGCGCATGGAACGCTGTTACCTTCCCACTAAAGGTAGTCCCTATTTTTCTACTTGCATTTATACATGCTTTCGAACTGCTAGATTGGCAGAAGCTAGGACAAGTAACGGGAGCTCACTCCATTATGCGGTACTAGGGATTCGAACCGCCGAACTGCCGACCTTTCTGATTGACAAGCTCAGTGTCTTAGCCACTGAGGCACTGCATCCCTAACAGTGTTAGCAGTTCCTTAACAGTGTTACTACACTTTTAATCCCCTTTCCATTCTGACACAAGTGCTTTTATTGGAGGGCAGCTTTTGAAGGCAGCTGGGTGGGCTTCTGTAACCCTGGAAGTTATGACTCCGCATCCCTCATACAAACATATTGATTTCTTTTCTTTTTTTAAATACATTTTGATTCTCATTTCACATTTTTCATACTAAAAATGACACAGGTTTTTATATTTCAAAATAATAATCAATAATAATTATTCCTTTGGTGTAAAGCTACATCTTGGGTTTTTATTTAGATTTTCATCTGTATGTTGGGGGATTGCAATGTCAGACAAGAGGACAGCAGATGGAAGACCTCATTTCCTGAGGTGTGCAAAAGGCTAATGTTTTAAGATGTATTAACAAATAGAGTATAAAAAAATCCCTATTGCAGAGCAGAAATAAAAATAAGTCTTCTTAAGCTGACAGAAATGGAAAGAAGGAGAGAGTTAGGATCAAAATCCTACCAAGTGTTAAGTATAGAATTAAACTGGAACACATTTTTTTCCTGAGATCCTCTCCTTTCAATTTCATGTTACTCAGTATATTTTAGTAATTTGTTTTTTTTTAAGTTATTTTTTTAATTACAATAATTATACTGGGTTTATTTTTAGTTGTTTGTTTGTATCTCACCTTTATTAATTTTTACAAATAACTCAAGGCCATGAATATATTCCTCCTCCTATTTTCCTCACAACAAAACCCCTGTGAGGTGAGTTGGGCTGACAGAGCGCGACTGACCCAAGGTCATCCAGCTAGCTTTCTTGACCAAGCAGGACTTGAATTCACAATCTTCTGCTTTCTAACCTGTTGCCTCAACCCTTAGACCAGGGGTGGGATCCTACTGGTTTAACAACCAGTTCTCTGAGCGCGTGCTTCACATACATTGTGTGCGGATGTGCAGTTTACAGAAAACTTACCTTCCGCATTATGCTGGTGAGGAAAACAGCTGAGGTGCGGCAGATCAGGTGCGCTTCAGAAAAGGAAATATAGGTGAGTGTTCTGACTCCCCCCTCCGACCTGCAAATCACCCAGACACAGGCTTGGCTGTTTGCCACTCTTTAATCACGGATTTATCGACTCCTTTGGCTGAAGGCCCAGACAAGACTCACATGCAAGAATAGTTGGCAGCAACCCAAAATCCAAAAGGCACAGATACAAGACAGACAGAGTATTCCAATACTGTTTCAAATGGTTGTGTCCTGCAAATGACCCCTCCCAACTTCTTCACTTATATACTCTCTTGGGAGGAGCCCAGCCACAACCACCTGGGCTTAATTATCGTCTCTGAGTCTGCCTCCACAGCTGCTTCTTCCGTTTCTCCACCCTTCTTTGTCTTGTGTCAGGAACAAACTGCCTTGAATCCTCCCCACAGCTCCATGCCTCAGGCACCTCCTGATGGCCAACCAGCCTCTCTGGTCCCTGCTCTGAGTCTGAACCCTGCCCATGGTCCTCCACATCTTCCCTGGCAGACTCATATCGTTCCTCGCTATCCAAGTCCATTAGCAGCTCAACCGGATCCTGCTGGGCCACAACAGGTGAGTATAGCGCAGGGGCGGTTGGGGGCCCCACTTCAAAGTCAGAGCAAACTGGTTCGCTCCCAGCTGATAGTCGGAGCTATCGGTTCACCCAAACCAGTCCAAACCGGTAGAATTTCACCCCTGCCGTAGACTCTCTTATGTGTTACAGTAGATTTATTAGATTTTCATTCAGTCATTCAATTTATATGCGATTTGCCTCACTATCTGGGCAGCTTACAATAGTATAAAACATTGATATAAAAACATTACAAGTAAGATTAACAAATAAATAAAAAGTTTCAACCAAGAGCAAGGACAGTATAGGGATATTGTTGTGTCACCTCGAACAGGAAGACTTTCAAATTCATTGGTGATCTGATTTTTTTTTCTATTTTGTTCATATTTTTGCACACTTTTTTTTATCAAGCAGAACTGGCCATTTGTATCATTGCTGAATCAAACTGTCTCTTATTTCATCAAATCCAGATGGATTGGATCTACCAACCTTGGATCAGTTGGATTCCTCGTAGCAAATACTCCATTTGAATGAAATCA
Organism: Thamnophis elegans; assembly: GCF_009769535.1. Taxonomy (NCBI): domain Eukaryota; kingdom Metazoa; phylum Chordata; class Lepidosauria; order Squamata; family Natricidae; genus Thamnophis; species Thamnophis elegans. The sequence goes on along the minus strand of NC_045547.1, from coordinate 12,451,363 downwards.
AACACTCCACTCACACAGTAACCAAAAGAGCTTAAAAGATGCTATTTACCCCCCTGTTTCACTTGCCCAAATCCAGGGATTTTCTTTAGAAAGTGGCACATTCTTCAAACAAAAGTTGGATGGGTGACTTAGGAGTGGGGAAAAAAAATCACACTATTGCTTGAAGTTATAATTGTGAGGAAATATAAGATGGTGATGTTCTGATGAAGACTGCATTGCAGGGAAGAGCCATCTGTGCTGTGGCGGCTCTGTTTGTATTTTAATGTTTCAACATATCGCAAAGATAATTAAGAATAACTATAATTAAAAATGATTACAACAAATTACTCTTCCCTCAACAGTAGCGCATACCTAAAACATATAACTTTTTTTAAAAAAGGGTTGCTATAACCCGTGAAAGATGAAAACATAGAAAGAGTTAGCGAAGGCCCATACACACACACACACACACACACACACTAAAATGGAAGCCAGGAAATCTAAAATTTACGCCAAGAAAAATGAAATTATGTCACTGATATAAGGGAGACAAAGCGTGCAGATTCTGGGTATCTTTCTGCCAAATAAGTTCTTTGCTGTAATATTAATGCGACAAACAAACAACAAATCTGTACTTTTCCCCCCTATTAATCCTCACCACTCGAGAGCCCATTTTCGCAGGCAGAGAGCTTGGTCCACCATAGGTGCTCCAACATGAATGATGTCAAGATGGCCATGCCCCCTGGCCACGCCCCCCGAGGTCAAACACATCCTTGATGCAGCCTCAACGAAATCGAGTTTGACACCCCTGCTCTACAGCCATAAATGGGAATTTAGCTATAAATTTGGCTATAAATCATTCCAAAGAGTGATTTCTCCATATTTAAAGCCTGAATCGTGGTCTCCCTCAGCCATTTAACTATTATATCAATTTGGAACATATATAACTTCCAGCAACTAGACACTCCCTTTGCCTGTTCTCTGCTGGAGAAAATCTTGCTTTGCTTGATTTTTGGTGCACAATATTTGTTTTCAAACAATTAATCTCTCGATCTTTAAGATATACCAAGCAAAACCTCCAAGAAAGGGGAATTTGTATTATAACTGCAGACTTTGGTCACATGATGGTCACTCAATCTTGCAAGCTGACAGGAAGTGCAAAATTGTTCCATGAATAAAACATTGCAATAAATATGGGAAGAATCAAAATCAATTTCCCAGTTAATATTTATTCACTGTTCCCAAGTAGTAAACTATTTGTCCAGCTTATGATATTTGGTGCATTTTATGTTTTTCTTCCGTTGCTGCATTGATCAAAACGATCCTGCGCTCTGAGGGGTAAGTTCTTTCACTAAAAAAACTTCCTTGTTTTTAACATCTTTTCTTGGCGCTAAAAACAATGAACATAAAGCTAGAGTGAAACTGTATCTTCCAGATGTTTTCTTTTGACTCAAATATGATATAATCAAGATGATCTGTGAATTGCTCAGGCATTTTCCAACAGACCGTGAAACTAGGCGGGATGGATTCACACATTGATTTTGTTCTCACATTCTCACACCCAGCTCTTTACTCTCTCTGCCAACAGCTACAGAACTTGGTGGTGTGACTAATGACTAAGCAGGGCAGTCATTAAGCAAGGACTACTTACCCCCCTTGTTTAATGACTGCCCTATTTAATGATTGTTCAAAGTTAAATGGTACCGAAAAAATAACGTTGTGCCTGGTTCTCACACTTACTACAATCCCAGCATCCCTGCGTCATGCGATTAAGATTTGAGCTTTTGCAAGAGGCAGGTGTCTAAAGGTAAAGGTTCCCCTCACATATATGTGCTAGTCGTTCCTGACTCTAGGGGCGATGCTCATCTCCGTTTCAAAGCCAAAGAGACAGCGAAGACGTCTCTGTGGTCATGTGGCTGGCATTACTAAATGCCAAAGACGCACGGAACACTGTTACCTTTCCACCAAAGGTGGTCCCTATTTTTCTACTTGCATTTTTACATGCTTTGGAACTGCTAGGTTGACAAAAGCTGGGAGAAGTAACGGGAGCTCACTCCATTACGCGGCACTAGGGATTCAAACCGCTGAACTGCCAACCTTTCTGATTGACAAGCTCAATGTCTTAGCCACTGAGACACCACGTCCCTGGTGGCAGGTGTATACCTGATTGCTATTTGTGGACTTCACAGCAGGCTTTGGACAAGCAGAGTCAAAGTGTCAGAAGGTTGTATTTAATGGATTTGTGAAGTGATTTAACATAGTTCTTGTTTTTTTTTTAATCTTATGAAAAAGAAAGGATCTTCACTTGAGGTTTGATTGGATACATGTAACCTAAGCAAGGCTAAATTACAAGGCATATCTAGATATATAGAACAGTTGGAGGTTTTCCTGGACCGGTTTAAAAATTATATATCAGACACCATGTGAATGTGATGGAAGAAATTACAGGTGCTTTTCACCTTTCAGGTTTCCTATTTTTACATTCTACCATTGTATTAATTTATCTGTCAATTAGCACATTAAAGATTAGCAGCTTCATTCGCTTCACCTGCATTTGGCTAAGATGTGTTAATCTTGGTTAGGGGGTCTTAGCATGTATGATTGGGTGAATCAAGCTCATGTGGTTAGTTTATGTTTTTGTGCATTACGTGAATTCAGAAAATCGGCTAATACAATAATCGGATTAAATGGATTGTCTGCCCATAACAATTATATTTCAAGTCTTCAGATTCTTGACCAATTGCTCTACTCTGTAGGTGCAATACGATATATATTTTCTAGGCGGGTGAGAAATTCATTCATCATGTTAATTGAGGGTTGTGAGTTATTGTCTTGTCTTCGTTTCTGGGTACGAGCAAGTTAACCAGCTGCAAAGTCCAAGGATCTGGGCTTTCCCTTCTGAGCTTTAAAAGAAGTCCTTCTCTCTTGACAAAACTTCCCAGTGTACAAGAGCACAAGAGGGCAGCATTACATTAAAATAAATTGTTGTACGATATGCACATCTATATTGCTAAATAACCCAAAAGCTTCGCTTTTCCAGAAAGCAGGATTTTCAAGTTTTTCCACCAGATGCAGCTTGATCCATTTATTGGAACTACTGACTTTAAAAAAAAACAACCCCAAAACAGACATTTGAAACAGAAGCGGAGTAGCTATTATGAGACACACAGCCAGTTGCTGTATTCTGCAGAAGTGTTCCAGATGTTAACCACGAAGGAAATGATATTAAGTTACTCTTTTATAAAGTGTTTAAAGGTTGCTTTTGTATTCTTTTACAATGTTAAATGTCTAAGCCATTATATTCTTGCCTAAAATGTGTAATACATTATTGTGTTTTTACTAACTACAAAATGTGTTAAGTACACAGGACAAGATAAACCTTTGTTATTCCAAGCCTACGTACAAGTTAGATAGGAAGCCATCTGCTCAGACAAAAGGCACCAGAAAAACCAAATACGAGATAGGGGTCTCTCAAGAAAATGTCAAGTTGACCCTTTAGAATATGGAATGATGAAAGAAACAATGTAAATGAATGCCCAGGAGAGGGGGGGGGGAGTTTCTGAGGAATAGAATGTATAAAAGGTATTGTTTGAGTGCTATTCTTTGCTCTCCTTGTGCTCAGTCCATTTGGGAAGAGACTTGGAGGCCGCCTTTGCAAACACTTTTTATTTTCATTTTTGAATTGTGAACCAGACTTGTCTCTGTATGGTGAGGATTTAATAATTGGGTTTTTATCTCACAATCGTGGTGCCCAACATGGGGCGCGCTGGTTGATTTCAACTGCCTAGAGTCATCTGAGACTGGACTTCCATTTGCGGCCCCCATGCTGGAACTGAATTGACAGCTCTGGTCTGCAATATCAAAAGGAAACAGAGGGAGTCAACAACTGAAACCTCAGGACCAGGTAACTCTGTGCACAGACCCAAGTAAGAAACTTTTGCCCCCAAGGACGGAAACATGCAATTGTGTATGGTTGGTCAGGACAGCGATTGTGGGAGGTTTTTCAATAAGAGCAGTGTGTGTACCAGGGGTGGGTTTCTCGCCCCGTTCCAACCGGTTCAGTTGGAACGGGGCCGGCGGCGTCCTCGTGCACGCGCGCGGTGCACGCATGCGTACTAGCATCTGTGCGATGCTCCAGCTGCTCCTGGAGGATCGCGCAGGCGCTGTATGCGTCCTGCGCATGCGTGGAAGCGCAGAACTCGTCAAAACTGGGTAAGGAGCGCGGGTGGGTGGGTGGGCCCTTCGCCGTTCCCAGAAGTTACTTACTTCCGGGTTTGCCGACCAACTGGTTCGCGGGGACCGCCGCGAACCAGTTGAAACCCACCCCTGGTGTGTACACTGAACTGTGTTCTGGGAACACTAGTGAGTCCACTCCAGAGCAAGTGCGGACCTGAAGGGTTGAGGTTCCTTACTCCCCAAGGGGGATGTCCAGCATGAAGGGAAGCAGACTGGTGCGTGGATTTGGAGTGGCCGTAAAATTGAGTACCTTGGGAAACCATAGTCAGGGAGACTCTCAAGAGAATGGGAAATAGTTGTAATTGTTGTGTTAAATGATCTGTGAAGGTTTCTATACATCTTGAGTTTTAAAGATAAGCCAGCATCTGCTGGGAGATTCAAGATAGATAGAGGGTTTCACCCCCAGGGCAGAAATATGTAACAACAATCAAGTGCTTGAGGAGACAGAACAATGGGTGTAACTTCAAGTAAAAGTGAGAAGTTACTAAAACAATTAGGAAGAATCCTGAATTGTAAATAGACCCGACTAGTCCTTTAGGGAAAATATTTAGAGATTGGGAAGCCACTCCATACGTTGGGGCTGACCAAAGAAGATATGTTTATCTTATGCTGTTATGTCTGGTAGGAAGACCTAGGAGTAGAAGGAAAGAAATACTACAGTGTTATAAAGATCTTGAGAATTTACCATTCACAAAAGAGTCAGAAAACTCTGAAAGAACTAAGAAGAAAGAAGAAAAGGTGTATTGTTTTTCCCTACCCGGGGTTTAGCAGGTTAAAAAAAAAAGGTAAAGCCTCTATAAATGGGAAGACTCTGATAATTTGAGTTGATCAATTTGATGTGATTTCTGTTAATTCTTAAATGTGCGTCTATACAAATAGTGTGTAGAATTGAATGGGGTTGAATTGATTGTGATATGTTTGGCTGGCCAGCAAATTAAGTAAATAAATTTCTCAGCTTGGGCTTAAAGCTGTGTGAAACAGGCAGTGATTAGGGCTCCAAATCACATTTTTGATTAAAATGAATTTTCCCACTGCTTGAAGAATGAACTGTGGATTGAGCAAAGAAAGAGAAAGCCTCCAGAGGCTGGAAATGTTTGGGGTGGAGTTTTTTTTGGTATATGTGTCTGTATATGTTTGTGTGTAATCATTTCTAGACCTGAAATAATTATAATGATTGGTTTGCATGAAATGGGATTTTTACATGTGAAATTGGTTTACACGAGCAGTTTGATTGCAGTGCAAATGTTGAGAGTAAAAAGGTGGTGTGAATGTATTGTGAGTCTCTTTCGTTTAAAGAAAGGGAGAAAATTATTTTGTTGAGAGAATGCAGAGCAGGAGGAAAAAAGGAGTGAGATTCCTGTGTGGTCTATTAAATTTTTTTCCCTTCTCCTCACTGGTTGTTAACTCAAGGACTTTTTTTTCTTTGAAGAGGAAGTAGCAGGAAAGTGTGTGTGGGGTGTGTGTGTGTGTGGCTTTTCTGTTCTCTTTAACAATTTTTTTTCCTTCCTTCCTTGTCTGAGAAAGGAAGGACAAATGGGTGAACTGCTCATGTAGCTTTGCCTTTCATTGTTTTGGTTTTCTTATATTTTCTTTTCTGCTCTGAATATCATTTTGATTTTGTTTTTTCTGGGAAATTTTTGAGGTTTAAGATGCTTAATTAAACCTATATAAAAAGAAATGATTTTGAAAGATTTTGTTTGCAATTTGTACATGTTGTAACCTACTTAATGATATTTTGCTTCCATCTGAATGGAATCTGAACCTAACTCACATTTTACTAAAAGCAAAAAACTGACCTTAAAGTTTGATCCAAATATACTTCAGAGCATGGACCCAAAATACTTCATTTAGATTGTTTGTTTTATTTTTGAAGCTGTTCTTCTTACCCCTATTTTCCCCCTTCTTTAAATGTCTTTATGTCTTCGTGCATTTTGAATGCTTTGTTTGGCATCACAAGTTGTTGCCCTTTTAGAAAGAAAGTCTAAAAGATGGAAATGTGGAATGTAAATTGTGGCAGAAGCTCACAAAGCATATGTGAATAGAGATTCACATATACAAGAGAGAAGAGAGGATAAGAAAGTGTTGTTAGCTGTAGGAATAATGATGGATAAGAAGTTAGGTGACCAGAAAAGACAGAGAAGGGACTTTGGAAATTGAGGACAATGAAGAGGAATGTGGGCAGGACAAAGTGGAAGAACTCAGTGTTTTAGATGTGGAAAGGACGGGCATTTTTCTAGAAACTGTCCACAAAAGGAAGTAGAAAGAGAGAGGGAACAGCAAGTATATTGACTGATGGATGAGGATGAAGAATGGGATGGAGAGTATGAAATATTTGTTGGTCATTGTGAATCATTTGACTCGATGGGTAGAAGCATTTCCTTGTGTAACTGCAAATGCAAACACTACTGTTAGAATTTTGTTGGAACATATTGTATCCGGAGAAAAAAAAGTGGGAATATCACCATTTAAGATGTTATTCAGAATACCAAGTATGGGGAGGGAAGGTTTACCAAAAATTGAATTAAAAGACACCATGGTTAGAAAATATGTACAGGAACTGTCCAGGTGTTTTTCTCTCTTAAGACAGAAAGGCATTCATGTGCAAAACACCACCCTTGGACTTTGCAGTGCACCAGTTAAAAGCAGGACAGTGGGTGCTGATAAAGGCCTGGAGAGATGGGAAAAAACCTCCAACTTGGGAAGAACCTAACATTGTCCGGTTAACTACTGGGACTAAAATTTGTACTGCTGAAAAGGGGAGTCATTACTTCTGAATGAGAGGGCCCGTGCCAGCCCCAAAGGAATGGAAGGTGGAGTCTCACCAAGGAGGCCCACTGAAGCTGAAGTTTTGACGGATTTAATGGACTGCTGGACAATCATCCCAGGAGGGGTAATATTTGCACTCGGACTAATTTTTGTCTTTTGTTATATAGAGCAGAGTGGTTGCCAATGCTTCTCCCTCAACTGAAGAAAACCATGATTGAACAATTGCCATTGCATGCCCTCCCATATGTGTTGGTTTTGTAATTATACTTGTGGATGTTGTTGTTGTTCTTCTCATTGTATCAGTTGTGTTTGTGTGTTGGGTGTGAGGTGTTTATACACCAATTAATCACTGGAAAATAGAACACAATATAAAGAATTTGGAATTGGAATCGATGGAAAAGGAAAAGATCCTTAGGGTTGGCTAGTATTGAAAATAGAAATCACAAAACTAAAACCAATACACAAAAGTATATTTAGTCATAATACCAGGGAGTTGAGAAATTAGAATTCCCTGAATTCCCCAAGAGAGTTGTAAATATGTTTGTAGAATTGGCTGAAGAAGAAAAACTCTTACAGTAAAGAACTGTTTTGTGTGTGGAGAAACAAACACAGGAGAACAGTGGCCTTGGGAAGCCCATGAATTAAACCTCGATACAATGGTAGAGATGTAGAACAATAAAACTTTAAAATTAACAAAAGGTAAGGAGAGGACTTGGGCTTTGACAACGAATTTAGTAGGAAAAGTGTGTTATGAGCAAAGAAGGAAACAGGAAGGTAGCAGTAGGAGAGATGATTTGCCTAACTGTATGGAATAACAGCAGTTGGTGGGAGGAAGTGGAATTCTGAAAGAAGAGGAAACACTAAGTCAAATAACTGAAATGGCTTATCTGAAAGATCCTGAATTTTTCAGATAGCCTGAAATGGTATGTATTGGATATGTGGAAAGCATGCCAATGGATACTTGCCTGTTCTGCCCCCCCCTCTGTCTGGTGAATCACGCCGACACAAGCTTACTGTTAGCCACACTTTATTCACAGTAATTACTCACAGACAAGACGTTAGCAGCAACCCAGACTCCCACAGATAAGAGATACACACAAGAGCTTCTCCAGCTTAATATAACGGTTGTGTCTTGCAAAAAGTCTCCTCCCAAAGTCTCTTCTTATATACTCTCTTGGGAGGAGCCAAATCACAACCACTTGGACCTGATTATCTCCTATGAGTCTGTCTCTGTAATTGCTGCCTTCACTTCTCCGCCCTTCTTTGCCTGGCGTCAGGAATAAACTCCCTTCGATCTTCACCACTGCTCCAGTGCCTGATGTCAGGGACAGACACCCTTCAATCTTCACCACTGCTCCATGCCTCAGGAACCTTCTGGTGGCCAACCAGCCTCTCTGGTCCCTGCTCAGAGTCTGAACCCTGCCCAGGGTCCTCCACATCTTCCAGAGTCAACTCATAGGGTCCCTCGCTATCGGAGTCTGTTGGCAGCTCCAACAGCTCCTGCTGGGCCACAACACTTACCTAAGGGATGGAATGGATCTTGTGTATTAAAATGAAATGAAGCTTTTTCCTCCTCCCCATTGAACAAAAACAACCGCTGGGATTAACTGTATATGATGATTTATCAAGCAGAAATCGAGAAAAAGATCTGTACAAGCAAGTGATACACAGATTGGAGATAGCAATAGCAGTTAGGCTTATATACCGCTTCATAGGGCTTTCAGCCCTCTCTAAGCGGTTTACAGAGTCAGCATATCGCCCCCACAGTCTGGGTCCTCATTTCACCCACCTCGGAAGGATGGAAGGCTGAGTCAACCTTGAGCCGGTGAGATTAGAACCGCTGAACTGCAGATAACAGTCAGCTGAAATGGCCTGCAGTACTGCACCCTAACCACTGCACCACCTCGGCTCTTAGAGAGTGGAGAGTGGAAAGATGATGAATGGACTCCAAAGAAGGTAATCAATTATTATGGACCCGCCACATGGGCAGAAGATGGTACCCTAGATGTCACAGAGCCAATATATATTTTGAACAGGGTAATTCGATTACAAGCAGTGCTCGAAGTATTAGATAATGATACATAAATACTTTAAAACATCTAGCTAAGGAGAGTGTAAAGTCTCAGATTTACATTATACTGAATAGATTAGCTTTACTAGCTAAAGAAGGAGATTGTGAAAAAATTTAATTTGAGTAATTGTTGTGTTGAAATAGATGAGAGTGGAAAAGTAGTAAAGGAAATACAGACCGAATGATAAAGCTAATCCATGTTCCAGTCCAAACCTGGAAAGGGCTAACTTTATTTGGGTAAATGATTTATTTGGTGAATGGTTTTCAAATTGAAAAGATTTAGCAAGATTTGCAATATTAGGATTCCTAGCTATCATGTTTTTACCATGCTTGATTCCTCTCATACAAATGTTAATAAAAAGGACTACGAGCAGAAAGACCTTAATAACTACATCAACAACAAAAAGAAAGAAAGAACCTATGCTAGTAATGAAAGTGGGGAAGCAGGGGATGGAGATGGAGAACTCTGAATGCAAAAATCTGCTACCATATGAAACTAAGGAGAAGTTAGGACATTATGAATTATTGTAGGTATAAAAGAGTAAGTTACTGAGAAGAAAAAAAGTGAGGATTGAAGGAAATGATATTAAGTTACTCTTTTATAAAATGTTAAAAGGTTGCTTTCGTATTCTTTTACAATGTTAAATGTCTAAGCCATTATATTCTTGCCTAAAATGTGTAATGCATTATTGTGTTTTTACTAACTACAAAATGTGTTATGTACACAGGACAAGATAAAACTTTGTTATTCCAAGCCTACGTACAAGTTAGATAGGAAGTGATCTGCTCAGATGAAAGGCACGCAAAAAAACAAATATGAGATAGGGGCCTCTCAAGTTGACCCTTTAGAATATGGAATGATGAAAGAAACAATGTAAATGAATGTCCAGGAGAGGGGGGGGAAGTTTCTGAGGAATAGAATGTATAAAAGGTATTGTTTGAGTGCTATTTTTTGCTCTCCTTGTACTCAATCCACTTGAGAAGAGACTTGGAGGCCACCTTTGCAAATGCTAAATAAACCTTTTGGAATTGTGAACCAGACTTGTCTCTGTATTGTGAGGATTTAATAATTGGGTTTTTATCTCACAACTAGACACCTCAGAACTAAACAAGGGCAGAAATGCTCCGCTCCTCCAACATTCTTTAGTTTCAGGAGATATATTTGAAAACAATTCCTCCTTCATCAAATTGAACAGGTATAGATGGGGGAATAAAAGGAGGCAAAATGTTTGGTCTGGCACTAATCTCCAGGTTCGAAATTAAAAGGATGTACTGTGCTGACCTATGTGGAACCTTTCTAACTGTTGTGATCTGCAGGCAGCCTGTGGAGCTGGCAGTGAAGTCAGATAGTGAGGAGGTTGGGGAGGAACATGGGCCAGTTCTGGAGTCTGGGGAAGGCTCAGATGAGGGCTCTGCATTGGAGACAGAGAGGGGGCCAAGGCCACCTGGTAGTTATGTGCTGCCTTGGAGCTTCCAGAGTCTGACATCAGCGAGGCAGAAGAACTGTGTGAGCCTGTTCCCAGTGCACATATGTGCAGAGCTGCCAGAAGGCAAGAACAGTTAAGACAAAAGGGGCGACTTGGGAGTAAGGCTTGGAGATGATTGACCCCTCCCATAAGACATAAAATAGCAATAGCAATAGCAGTTAGACTTATATACCGCTTCATAGGGCTTTCAGCCCTCTCTAAGCGGTTTACAGAGTCAGCATATTGCCCCCAACAACAATCCGGGTCCTCATTTTACCCACCTGGGAAGGATGGAAGGCTGAGTCAACCCTGAGCCGGTGAGATTTGAACAGCCGAACTGCAGAACTGCAGTCAGCTGAAGTAGCCTGCAGTGCTGCATTTAACCACTGCGCCACCTCGGCTCTTAGAGGAACAAGTGGATGTGAGCCTTTGCAGGAAGCAGTTTTGTTCATTCTGGTCGGTTTAAACTCTGCAGCTCTGTTTGATTCTGTGCCCCATTTGGCCTTGCAAAACTAATTGGCAATTAGGTCTCTGGCAGCGTTTCAAGGGGGATCAAGGTGAGTGCTTATCAGCCTTATCCCGAAAGACTGTGGCAGACTTCTGTTGGACTCTTCACAGACTTTGTGAATCATTAAGGGCTGTGAATGAACATAATTGACAGCCGTTTAAATAATAAAAAAAAGGGTTTTGGGGACTAAGCATGTGATTTTTACTGTCTCATGAAGTCTAGGTCAGAACATTAATCCTAACCTTGACCCTAACCCTAAGGGGCTGTGGTGGCTCATGTGGTTAGAATGCTTTGTCAGAAAACCATTGAGAGGTTGTCAGCTTGGCAGTTCGAAACCTGAGAGCACTCTGTGTGATGGAATGAGTTCCCATCCATTTGTGATATGTTTGGCTGGCCAGCAAATTAAGTAAATACGGTACCTGAACAGTCTGTGAACAACATTATATAGGCTGCTGTTGTAGCATACTTTTATAATTTTGACTTAGACTAATATACTGCATCACGGTGCTTTACAGCCCTCTTTAAGCATTATACAGACAGCATATCCCTCCCCTCCCCAGCAATCTGGGTCCTCATTTTACTGACCTCGGAAGGATGGAAGTCTGAATCAACCTTGAGCCTGGTGAGATTCGAACTGCCAAATTGCAGGCAGTCGGCAGTCAGCAGAAGTAGCCTGCAGGACTGCACTCTAACCACTGCGCCACCGTGGCTCTTGCTGAAATACTGTAATTGAGATACTGTAACAACCCCACCTTAATAATTTATCAAAGACTTTCAAGATCCACAATTCCACATACAAACCATATTTGGCTTTATAACCAAAAGATATCCTTACCAGAGTACATTTACCCACTGCCCAAATCTTCTAAAACTGTCTTGTCCTGAAATAGGCAGATGGAAGGGTGATAGCTCCTTCCATTTCTGAAAGCTGCCCCAGGCTATAAAGAGAGAGAGAAAAAAAGGCTACTTTGATTTATATCTGGTCAGCTGGCAAATCAAAGAAAGATTGAAAAACAGACAATTTCAAAATAAAGTAAAATAAGTATTTGGGCAACTGTCATATAATAGTACTATTTGGAGCTGGATTCTTTTACCCAAGCGTCTATTTTTAATCTAGATTATTAAACTGATGACACTGATATTTTGCTTTTTCCGTTTTTTAAAATTATCAAAACATTTCATTTAAAAACCTACTTTTCTTTCAGAAATCCGAGACAGCATGAACAAATACAACATGCCACGTTTATCAAACTTGGATAAAAGTTAACAATTTCTTCCAAGGAACAACAGCAAAATTAAAAGAGTACAATGGAAAATAATGTCCCCTTCCCTTTGACGTTAGAAAAGAAGGACATATAGTGATAATACTGTAAAGGGGGAAAAAAACCACCCTGTAAATATATTGTAGTAATTAAAATAATCTGACTATATCAAACAAATAGACCCTAATTAAGAGGGAAAATCAGCAGCAGCAGCAGCACCAGTCAATGGTATTTGTGACACATCTTTAAATGTTCACTTGACTGAGTTTCATGTTTAATGAAACGAGGTGGCGCAGTGGTTAGGGTGCAGTACTGCAGGCCACTTCAGCTGACTGTTATCTGCAGTTCAGCGGTTCAAATCTCACCGGCTCAAGGTTGACTCAGCCTTCCATCCTTCCAAGGTGGGTGAAATGAGGACCCAGACCGTGGGGGCAATGTGCTGACTCTGCAAACCGCTTAGAGAGGGCTGAAAGCCCTATGAAGCAGTATATAAGTCTAACTGCTATTGCTATTGCTATTGACTGTTATCTGCAGTTCAGCAGTTCTAATCTCACCGGCTCAAGGTTGACTCAGCCTTCCATCCTTCCGAGGTGGGTGAAATGAGGACCCAGACTGTGGGGGTGATATGCTGACTCTGTAAACTGCTTAGAGAGGGTTGAAAGCCCTATGAAGCGGTATATAAGTCTAATTGCTATTGCTATAAAAGAATTAATAGTAAAAAACAGTGATACCCATTGTAATCGGGGCACTTGGTGCCATGTCCAAGAATTTTATAAGATACGTCAATAAACTGCAACTTCCTGCAATAACACCAGGAGAACTGCAAAAAAACTGTGCTACTTGGAGCATCCTACATCTTAAGAAGGTACTTGGTTGATACCTAGGATACTGGCAACAACCTGTGTCAACCATTAGCATCAGTCAATGGTATTTGTGATGCATTTTTGAATGTCCAGTTGACTGAGTTTCATGTTTAATGAATAAAGTATCCTAGGTCCTCGGTTAGGACTCGAGTTGTTGAGCTACCAACAAGCCCCAAAGGCTGTGAATCTCACCAAAGATTATCATTATCATCATCATCATCATCATCATCATCATCATCATCATCATCATCATCATCATGAAATTGCAGCTTCCTGCCATAACACCAGCGAAATTGCAAAAAACTGCACTACTTGGAACGTCATACATTTTAAGAAGATACTTGGTGATACCTAGGATACTGGCAGCAACCTGTATCAACCATCAGTACCGCTCAATGGTATTTGTGACATATTTTTAAGTGTTCAGTTGACTGAGTTTCATGTTTAATGAATAAAAGAGATAATAATAATAATAATAATAATAATAATAATAATAATAATAATAATAATAATAATAAAACTCCGCCGTTGCCGGTCCCAAGCCCGGATGAGAAAGGAGGAAGGTTGGGATCAGGTTGGCATCTGGTCCCGTAAAAAACCCCCCGCCAACCCATACAATATGGTGGAAAAAACGAATAAGAATTCCATACCGCATCGGTCGTCGCGCGGGTTAACAAGGGCCGCGGCGGATGTTGGGGTCCCTGGACATCCGTCGACAAGTGGGCTACAAGTGGACCAGCCAACAAAATGACAAAAATATAGTGCAGATGAAAACCGTGCCATAATGGCCTGTTACTACAACTCAGAGCCAGAAAAAAGAGGATATTTAAAGCGAATGTATGAATTATGGAAACAACAATATCCAGATTCAAATGTTAGTGAACAACGACTAGCAGATCAAAGGCGATTTATTATACGGAATAAAGTGTTTAGTGAAGTTGAACATGAGGAAATTCAGGCAAATTGCAAAACCCAAAAAACAATATCACAAGCGGAAATAACTGATATTCAAGACACAACTAAAGACACTATAGTAGAACTCCCAGAAGAAACTCTCGGGGAGGAAATAACATCACCATCACTAGAACCAGTTATCACTGAACCAACTGATGAACTAACTCAAAAACAAAAAGAATTGAAAGATAAGATCATGGAGCATTTTCTGCTTAATGAGGAAAGGCAACGTTTACCATCACTAAAAACTGTGCCTAAGAAAATTTTGGCCCCTATCATGAAAATGGTTAATGCAGTGTTTTCAACAATTGAACCAGGATCCATCTTGGAAACAAACCAGTTAATGTACAGCGCAGCTGTAATAGTCACTAATGAACTAGGCATTAAAATTAAAATACCTAGTCACACAACAGAAAAAGCATCAAAGCCAAAGTGGAAAATCCGTCTAGAACAAAAAATCAAAAAATTAAGGGCAGATGCTAGTAACTTAAAGAACATGCATGAGCAACGGCTTAAAAACAACAAAATCATAGATCGGCTAATCAGAAGATATAGATTGGATACAAGAAACATCAATGAAGCTGTAGAGATTGTAAAACAGCAGATAACAGCAACAGCTAGAAAAGTTGAAAGATATGAGGCACGAATCATCCAATATAAACAAAATCAGCAATTTCGATCAGACCAAAGGCGTTTTTATCAAAGTCTTAATGTGAATGGTGACACCAAAAGTGAAAAACCAGAAAAGCAGGCCACAGTTGAATTCTGGAAAGAATTGTGGGAAAATGCAAAGGACTACAACAAGGAAGCAAAGTGGATACATGACTTTGAGAAAAGCATTGGCAACAAACAAATGCAAGTATTAGAAATAACAACTGAGATGATCAAAAATCGAGTTAAAAAGGTAAAGAATTGGACATCACCTGGAAAGGACCAATTACATGGTTTCTGGCTCAAATATCTGACCAGTTTACATGCAATATTGGCCAGGCAACTGAATGAAATTTTACAAAAGGGCCAAATTGATGAATGGTTGACAACTGGAAAAACATACTTGATTCAGAAAGATCCAACTAAAGGAACAACACCTGAAAACTATAGACCAATAACATGCTTACCAACAACCTTCAAATTACTCACAGGCATTATTGCAGATAACATGATGGATTATTTGGAAACAAACAACATCTTGCCAGTAGAGCAAAAAGGCAACAAAAGAAGGAGCAGGGGCACAAAAGATCAGCTTCTAATTGATAAAATGATATTAGAAAATTGTAAGAACAGAAAAACGAACTTGAATATGGTCTGGATTGATTACAAAAAGGCATTTGACTCACTGCCACATAGTTGGATCATAAAATGCTTAGAAACAACTGGCATTAGCAAAAATATTACATCCTTTACTGAAAAGGCAATGAAACAATGGAGAACTGAGTTGGCAGTAGGGAATGAGAGCTACGGAATGGTTAATATCAAGCGAGGAATTTTCCAGGGTGATTCACTTTCACCTCTTCTCTTCATCATCGCAATGATCCCACTTTCAGTAATCTTAAAAAAAATGAAATTAGGCTACCAAACAGCCAAAAAAGCTGAAAAATTTTCGCATTTACTATATATGGATGATTTGAAACTCTATGGCAAGTCAGAAATAGAAATCCAATCATTGACAAATACAGTCCGAGTATTCAGCACCGATATTTCAATGCAGTTTGGCATGGAAAAATGCGCCACTGTAACCATAAAAAGGGGCAAAATCACTGCATCTGAGGGAATTGAAATGCCCAATGGCCAACTAATTAAATGCAAAGAAAATGAAGCCTACAAATACTTAGGCATTCTGCAGTTGGATAACATCAAGCATGGAGAAGTAAAAACTATTGTCAAGCGAGAGTACACCAACAGAGTTAGGAAAATTTTGAAATCTAAATTGAATGGTGGAAATACAATCAAGGCCATAAATACCTGGGCAATACCAGTTATAAGATACACAGCTGGCATAGTTAACTGGACACAAGCTGATTTGGACCTTTTGGACCGAAAAACCAGGAAACTAATGACAATGCACTACAGTTTACATCCACGTGGTGATACTGATAGACTATATCTGCCCCGAAAATCAGGTGGCAGAGGATTATTACAAGTGAAGCAAACAGTTGAAGAAGAAAAACATGCACTGGCTGATTATTTAAAAGACACCCAAGAACATCTATTAATCGAAGTAAAGAACAAAAATCTACTGAAGGCCCAACAGACAAAACAAGAATACAGAAAAGATGTGATAAAATCAAGAATGGAGGCAGAACAAAGCACTGCATGGTCAATTTCTGGAAAAAATAAAAGATAAAGTGGACAGTGAACAAACTTGGTTATGGTTAAAAACAGGTACATTAAAGAAAGAAACAGAGTCACTAATCCTGGCTGCGCAAGAACAAGCTATCCGCACAAATGCCATTAAGGCCAAAATCGAAAAATCCTCTGATGATGCCAATTGCAGACTTTGCAAAGAAGCTGATGAAACTGTTGATCACATACTCAGCTGCTGTAAAAAAATCGCGCAGACTGATTATAAATTGCGGCACAATTCAGTAGCACAAATGATCCATTGGAATTTGTGCAAAAATTATAATATTAAAACAGCAACAAACTGGTGGGAACATCAGCCTGAAAAAGTCACCGAAAATCAGATGGTCAAGATCTTGTGGGATTTCCGTATACAAACCGACAAAATACTGGCGCATAATACACCAGACATCACACTGGTTGAGAAAAATAAGGTCACAATCATAGACATCGCAATACCAGGTGATAGCAGGGTCGCCGAGAAGGAACATGAAAAAATCGCAAGATACCAGGACTTAAAAATCGAAATTCAACGACTATGGCACAAACCAGCAGTGGTAATTCCAGTGGTAATTGGCACACTGGGTGCTATTCCAAAAGCACTGGAATTACATTTAAAACAGTTAAAAATTGACAAAATCACCATCAGTCAAATGCAAAAAGCCGCACTGCTTGGATCTGCACGCATATTACGAAAATACGTTACGACGTCCTAGGCCCCTGGGTGGGGCCCGACTAGTAACCAATGCCAAATCCGGCGAAACAACTGGCCGCTGTGATACAATTGTACAACAACAACAACAATAATAATAATAATAATAATAATAAGTGATATATGTAGAGTTAATTTGCTCATTAAGTTTATCATTACATCTAGACCATATATATGACAAGATCTTATGTAATCTTGTTATATTTAGAATGCAGAGGCTTTTCAAAAATAGACTGCAAACTCTTATCCCAGATTCCTTCCAGAAGAATACGTTTCCAATTGCAGCAAGTTCCCAGCTTAAGATGAGCCCCGTTTAATGACCCATAGTTAAGAACAGAATAAAACACGTATTATTAAATATTGAATGATTCAAGTTAAACACAATTCAACTTTATTCTACCATACTACTTATGGAGTATACAGGTAGCCCTCAATGTCAATAACCACAACTCAGCCCATAATTTTTGTGGTTAAGCGAGACATTTGTTAAGTGAGTTTTGCCCCATTTTACAACCTTTCTTGCCAGAGTTGTTAAGTGAATCACTGCAGTTGATAAGTTAGGAACATGGTTGTTAAGTGAATCTGGCTTCCCCATTGACTTTGCTTGTCGGAAGGTCGTAAAAGATGATGATCACATGACCTTGGGACACAGCAATGGTCCTAAATGCAAACCAGTTGCCAAGCATCTGAATTTTGATCACATGGTCATGGAGATGCTGCAAAGGTCATAACTGTGAAAAAGTTACATTTTTCAGTGCCGTTGTAACTTTGAATGGTCGGTAAATAAACTATTGTAAGTAAAGGACTACCTGTATCTGATAATACTGTGCCAGTTACATACAGATTTGATTTAAGGGCATGGAGCTCATTCTTAAATTAGAGATTATCAATACACAAAATTGTCTTCTTTGTGGTGTCCTTGGTGCTCTCTGAGTTTGATTGTTTTCTTGCAGAGGGTTCATTACCCAACTAGGCAACATCATCAATGTATCATCCTCATTGTCTTCCTTACTGTATCCCAGGGCCCATAGAACCATTGTGTTTCCCATAATGACAAACTCTGTTTTAGGAATACATTATCACACTGAGATCCTTACAAAAATAACACTCCTTTCCAAATGCAGATAGTGTTGTGGCCCGCCAGCCATCAGTGGAGCTGGTGGAAGACTCAGACAATGAGAAGGTTGGGGAGGAACATGGGCCAGTCCTGGAGTCTGGGGAAGGCTCTGATGAGGGCTCTGCGTTGGAGGCAGAGATGGGGCCAGGGCCGTCTGACAGTTATCAGCTGCCTTCAGAGTTAGATATCAGTGGGGCAGAAAAACAGCTGGAGTCTCTTCCTGATGTGCACATGTGCAGAGCTCCAGGAGTAGGGAACAGCTAAGGAACAAGGGCAGACTCGGGAGTAAAGGCACAGGTGGACCGTGAATGGCCCCTCCCAAAGGGAATAAAGAGGAGCAAAAGGGAGGAAAGTTTGCAGGAGACAAGTAGTTCAATTCATTAGGGTGAAGATCTGTTCCTGACTTCTTGCCAAGTAATTGCTGCTAGAGTGTGGCGTTTGGAAGATATCGGCCCAGCAGCTCTCCAAGCCTGATCAAGGTCGGTAGTTGTGAAATCTCATGAAACACTGCTTGCTGGGACTTTGCTGGAGAGAAATTCACTTTAAGCTAAATAAAAGGGGTTTTATTGGGACGAGGAGCCTGCTTCATGCTCTTGGGAAGCCTAAGTCAGAACAGGTAGTGATTTGAAGCCTAGCTATAATAGGACCAAATCATGGGAATGAAAGAACTTTCAAAATTCTTAAATTGCCAGCATAAGATAAAAATCTAACATTCATCTCTTTGCAAACGTTCTTTGAAGGGTCCGATAAACACAAAACAATCTCCTTGAGGGAGATGGGTGGTCTAGAAACATGAAATATACATCAATCCATAAGGTAAAATATTTGGAAGAATTGACTTCATTTTTAAATTATAGGAAATGTATTTCCTTCTTTAATGCCTGGAGCCATTGATTCTCCAAATCAGGTATTTTAATTCTTCATTCTGGGGTCCATATAGACGTAACTAATACTGCCTTTTACATTTAATATTTTTTAAAAATGGAACTGTTGGTCTGCAATTAAGTGCTGCCTCTCTAAAAAAAAAAGCTAAGATTTCAGGTGCCTTGGAGGTTGCTAAAGTTTAGTTCATACATGTTTTAGTTGCTTGTATTGCCAAGCATATATTGGAAGTGAATCAAAACTCAAAGCACAGTCTCTCAAAATCTTGCAGAATAATCCTTAGAAGTCAACCAATTTAAAGTATTAATCTGTTGTTTAGATCTACGCAACAACTTCCCTGCAGTGTTCAAATGTTAGTTATTCCATGATGCCAATTTTATTTGTGATTCAGAAGTAAATCATAGTGGTATTTAGTTCTTAATAACTGAATTTGTCTAGCAGCTTTCAGAGGAGGAATTTAAGATCCTAATTTAATATAAAGGTAAATGTTCCCCTCGCACATATGTGCTTGTCATTCCCGACTCTAGGGAGCAGTGCTCATCTCTGTATCAAAGCCGAAGAGCCAGCGCTGTCCGAAGATGTCTCCATGGTCATGTAGCCGGCATGACTAAACGCCGAAGATGCACGGAACATTGTTACCTTCCCACCAAAGGTGGTCCCTATTTTTCTACTTGCATTTCTACCTGCTTTCAAACTGTTAAGTTGGCAGAAGCTGGGACAAGTCACGGGAGCTCACTCCGTTATGCAGCGCTAGGGATTTGAACTGCCGAACTGCCGACCTTTCTGATCAACAAGCTCAGTGTCTTAGCCACTGAGCCACCACATCCCGATTTAATATACCTGGACCCTAAAACTTGCCAAGATTTCAAAAATTGTTACCCATTTGCCCTCCAAGTGGGGCCAAAGAAGAAAGTAATTGTAAAAAGTACCCGGATTGTTGTTGGGGGCAATATGCTGACTCTGTAAACCGCTTAGAGAGGGCTGAAAGCCCTATGAAGCGGTATATAAGTCTAACTGCTATTGCTATTGCTATTGCTATTGCTATTGCTATTCTTTTGTCCCCCATAAAGTCAAATATAAGCTAGCCTAGATGGATATGTGTTTCTGTGTGTATATATAGGGATAAGTAAGTATATTTATTCAAAGAATATGTGTAGTTAATTTGCATCCTTCAGGAAAGAGTTATTACATTTTTCTGCTTATACTTTGTTTTTATTTAGATTGCCATCAATCTGACCAAACTGAAATTTCAGCACAATTTTCAGCTCATTATCGTTGTTTGTACTGTTAAATGAAAACTATACCATTACTAAGGAGGAGGAGGAGGAGGAGGAGGAGGAGGAGGAGGAGGAGGAGGAGGAGGAGGAGGAGGAGGAGGAGGAGGAGGAGGAGGAAGAGAAGATAAATCTTTGCCGTCAAGGCTGCCAGCATCAGGGTATAACTCTGCACCATTAATTTCTTCCAGAGTGACATTCTGATATAAGATGAACAGATGGAATTGCAGGATTGTTCTAGCAAATTTATCATAAAAAATGCATCCGACACCTGTGTAATTTGCCTAATCATTTTCCTAATAAGCTCCCACCATTAATTATGCACGATTTCCACAATGCAATCAAGATAAAAGTAAATCTGATGACTTAATACCCTTCAAAATAATTGGTTCACCCAACACAGAGCTGCTTCTCCTTTCCATGGCCGCGCCAATTAATTGGGAGGAGGAATGGGTGAGTGGAGGGAGTTTGCACCCTGGAGGAGTCAGCAGAATGGCTGCTGATCTGATGGTGGGAGGTAGCCCTGCGGTTTTTTTGGGCAAGAGTCAAGGATATTAGCTCATGAAAGAGAAGAATGGTGTGTCTGTCTCCCCACCCAATCTCCTTTCTTTCTAGCTTTATCCCTCCAATCCTGCATTTCATCCACCCATTTCTTTTTTTCTTCACTCCGCCCAATGGCAAACAGATGCGATTAGTGTTTTTCAGCCATCATAAAAACTGACTGCGGGACTCCATTGGCCTAATGAGAATCAACTTTTCTGAGGTTGCCGTCTCGCAGTGCAACCCACCTGTCACATCATTAGATGCCGTTTCTGCCTACAATCCACTTTGCTAAATGAGATTTATAGGCCCCTGCCGTCCAGCAGCTCTCTCCGGCTTCAATTAGCTCAAGATTAATTGTCTGCAGAAGGAAGAGGAGGAGGAGGAGGAGGAGGAAGAGGAGGGAGAAGAAGAAGAAGAGGAGGAGGAGGAGAGGGGGAGGAGGAGAAGAAGAAGAGGAGGAGGAAGACGAAGAAGTAGAAGAAGTAGAAGTAGAAGAAGGGAGGAGGAAAGTGGGAGGAGGAGGAAGAAGAAGAAGATGAGGAGGGGTAGAAGAAGGAGGAGATGAGGAGGAGGAAGACGAAGATGAAGATGAAGATGGACGAAGAATCAGAAAGAGGAGGAGGAGGAAGACAACGAAGATGAAGAAGTAGAAGTAGAAGAAGGGAGGAGGAGAATGGGAGGAGGAGGAAGAAGAGGAGGAGGAGGAGGGGTAGAAGGAGGAGGAGAAGGAGGAGAAGGAGGAGGAGAGGGGGAGGAGGAGAAGAAGAGAAGGAGGAAGATGAAGAAGTAGTAGAAGAAGAAGGGAGGAGGAGAGTGGGAGGAGGAGGAGGAGGAAGAAGAAGAGGAGGAGGAGGGGTAGAAGGAGGAGGATGTGAGGAGGAGGAAGACGAAGATGAAGACAGATGAAGAATAAGGAGGAGGAGGAGGAAGACAAAGAAGATGAAGAAATAGAAGTAGAAGAAGGGAGGAGGAGAGTGGGAGGAGGAGGAGGAGGAAGAAGAAGAAGAGGAGGAGGAGGAGGGGTAGAAGGAGGAGGAGGAGGTGAAGAGGAGGAGGAAGATGATGATGAACATGGACGAATAAGGAGGAGGAGGAGGAGAAGGAGGAGGAGGAGGAGGAGGAGGAGGAGGAGGAGGAGAAGAGGTGGGTGATGTTAGGAGAAAAAAAATGGAAGCATGGTTCAGGTATTCCACACATAGGCCTAAGGCATTGTGGAAGAAAACGTGATAATTTAAAGGTGCTGCACATTTCCTACACCTCATCTGGATGAGCCAAATTAACTAGCACTAAAAGCTGTCAAATTAAAGGTTGACTTCTGGATATTAGCACCTTAAATGTCACTGAGTTTTCCCTCTCCTGATCTGCCGCTACCCTCCCTTTCCTGCTCTCTCTCCTCTCTCTCCATCGCTCTCTTTTCATATTTTAAAACCTTTACCTTCTTCTCACCTCCTGTGGCTCCACATTTGGCAAACCCACAACCAGCACACCTGCACATCCACACAAGCGGCTGCTCTCACTAACTGCTTGCACGTGCCTAGACCGGAGCGATTCGGCATGAGTATCTGTTGTAACCATGGCTACGGAACAACTGGTAGTTACTAAATTTCCTCCATATTTAATGCCAAGCTAATTATGTTTGACTATGTCATAATGGATAGTTAAGAGGCCTGGGAAGGTAAAAAAATTACCTGGTAAGATAAGACGAAATGGATAAAAATGCCAACAAAATGCTACGTACCTCCTACCAAATTAAGGCCACTCTTTACCCCTGGAACCCCTGATGGCACCGTGGTTAATGTGTAGGGTTGCACTTTATTGGATCTTGATGGGTCTCAAAGTTGACTCAGCTTGCCATCCTTCCAAGGTCGGAAAAATGAGGACACAGAATGTTGGGGGCAACAGACTGACACTGTAAACCTCTTAGAGAGGGCTGTAAAGTACCATAGGTAAAGGTTCCCCTCGCACATACGTGCTAGCCGTTCCCAACTCTAGAGGGCCATGCTTACCTCCATTTCAAAGCTGAAGGGCTAGCACTGTCCAAAGACGTCTCCGTGGTCATGTGGCCAGCATGACTAAATGTAGAAGGCGCATGGAATGATGTTACCTTCCAACCCTATTTTTCTACTTGCATTTTTTACGTGCTTTCGAACTGCTAGGTTGGCAGAAGCTGGGACAAGTAATGGGCGCTCACTCCGTTACGTGGTGCTAAGGATTCAAACCACCGAACTGCCGACCTTTTTGATCGACAAACTCAGCATCTTAGCCACTGAGCCACAGTGTCCCTTTGTAAAGTGCCATGGGGTGGTATATAAATCTAAATCCTACTGCTAAATGCTATCACTAAAAGTAGGTAAAATTGACTTTCAGACTAATAAAGGAGAATATTTGTAACTCAGGGTTGAACTGTGGGGTCCTTGGTGCTCTCTGAACTGTTTTCTTGCAGACATTTCATTACCCAAACTAGGTAATCTCATCAGTGCTAGTGGATAGCACGCTCACATTTTCGGTTCTGGGTGAACCAGTTGTTATATTATGTGACGCCCACCTCTGGAATCAGCCTATTGCCCCCAACAACCCGGGTGCTCCTTTTACCGACCTTGGAAGGATGGAAGATTGAGTCAACCTTAAGCCGGTGAGACTCGAACTGCCGAACTGCTGGCAGTCGGCGGTCAGCAGAATTACTTCATTCTAACCTCTGCATCACCACAGTTGCAAGCATACGATCAAGCTCAGAGAGCATCAGGAACCCAATCTTTCCATTTCATCTGGCCAAAATCAGTTCCTATTTGTCCCCTCTTCTTTTGGTGTGCATGGGTTTAATCTTTCTGTGATTTCTTCCTCTGCCCACTTTCCTTTTGATCATGCTTATGGAATTTTAAGCTGTAAATGATTTTGACTACTTTGGCAAGAAGACAATGTACTGGACAGGACCAGCTCTGTGATTAGGCAAACAGAGATAGATAGATAGATAGATAGATAGATAGATAGATAGATAGATAGATAGATAGATAGATAGATAGAGATAGATGGATCGATGGATCGATGGATCGATGGATCGATGGATCGATAGATAGATAGATAGATAGATAGATAGATAGATAGATAGATAGATAGATAGATAGATATGTAGATGTAGATCAGGGGTGGGTTCCTGCCAGTTCTAACCTCTTCTATAGAAGAGGTTCCACAAACTTACAGTGCCGTTTAGAGCCGGTTCCAGCTCCCTCCCCCTGCCCATCCACACATCATCAAGATGAAGAGCGAGAGAAGGAATTCTGGGAGTTGAAGTCCACAAGTCTTAAAGCTGTCAATTTTGAACACCCCTGGGATTTTTTTCTAAAGGGTTAGGGGTGCAAGGGTCTTGTAACTTGACAGCTTTAATACTTGCACACTTCAATGCCAGAGTTCCTGAGCCAACATGACTGGAGGAGGAATTCTGGGAGTTGAAGTCCACAAGTCTTAAAGCTGCCAGGTTTCACACCCCTGGGTTTTTTTTCTAAAGGGTTATGCAAGGGTCTTGTAACTTGACAGTTTTGAGACTCACGTGCTTCAAAGGCCAGAGTTTCTGAGCCAACATTTTGGTTGCTAAGCAAGAGCGTTGTTGTGAGTTTTACCACATTTTACAAGTTGGCCACGCCCATCCAGTCACATAGCTGGCAAGCCACTCCCACCTGGTAACATGGCCAGCAAGCCACTCCCACCTGGTCATATGGCCAACAAGCCACTCCCACAAAGCAGGCCACACCTACAGGAGAGGTTCTAAAAATTTTTGAAACCCTCCACTGATATAGATGTAGATGTAGATGATGTAGATGTAGGTGTAGATGTATATCAGAAAGCCTTTCATGGGACATGTCCAGAGCTAGTATTCAGCTGTTTCGGACTGGTTCGGGTGAAGTGGTAGTGGCAACCTGCAGGTGGGCCCACCCACACGCCCCAACTCCATGATGTCCTATGTAGCCTCATTTTCTATGCTGCATGCGAACAAAGTGCATGTGTGGAAGGTGCGTACGTGTGTAATGCGAGTGTGCACATGCACGCCATCACATTTGTGACCTGGTGGTAAATTTCTGTGAATCCCACCCCTTGACATGTCTATCCCCATGTGAACGCAAATAAATATTTTCCTTAATTTCCTTGAATAAAGGTTTTCCAGGGCCCAGACATTAAGAAACAGAGAAACAATTGAAACATATGAAGACTAATAAATATTTTTGTTTAAAAAATTTGTCCTTTATTGTCGACTTTATATAAGCAACCTAAAAACTTTACATGGTAGGAGTATAGCCCCGTATTCACAAAAAAATGTCCTGCAATTATAATTGCCTAAAAACTAGACTGAGTGAATGACCAAGTGGTGCACACAGTTGGGGAACAATTACAATTTTTGGCAGGTTTCCAGTACAGGAAAATTACAGTTAAAATGAGTAAAGTTAGCATTTACAATATCATATCATGAAGGTTTGCTCAAACCTACTGAAGTATAAATGAAAACCAATATCTACCAAGGGCTAATGTATTTAAAATTATTGAAAGTAACCTTGAAAAAGAGTCCTAGAGGTTGATTGGCTAATAAATTTAAATAAATAAATAAAATGATGGCTATTAAATGGGCTGTAAATAATACAGATCAACAAAAGGACAAAGTGGCTTTGTTTAGCCATTCAGATTTGCTGTTGTCTGTTGTATTAAACATGGACATCTATTTATAATACACAAGGAAGGAATAGTAGAAAGCCACTTTGGTCTAGTGGTTAAGATAACAGCTTAGAAACCAGGAGACAGTGAGTTCTAGTCCTGCCTTAGGCATGGAAGCTGGCCTGGTGACTCTCAGCCAGTCACTCTCTCTTAGTCCATGATGTGAAGCTTAGGTGACAAGCCAGTCAATCAATTCCTCTCATGGATCAACACTCAGTGATCCCGAAAAATAGACCCTGCACTTTTGGGGAAATGCTAGAAAGAAAAAGAAGAAGAAAAGAAAACCTCAAGGATGAAATAGTACGAATTTATTATCAGCAGTGGATTGAATCTCAATCTTAACTATGTTACTGGATAGTTTGAGCCAGCAAGTTAGAACAAAGCACTCTCAAATTCATTGTTTTAGACACCTTGGGTTCTGAACCCCTTGCAAATTCATCTTAGAAAATACACATAACTTAACTGAAAGACTGCAGAGAACAGCACCAAAGTTGATTAGGGGACTGGAGGCTAAAACATATAAAGAAGAGTTGCTGGAATTGGGTATGCCCAGTTTAATGAAAAGAAGGACTAGGGGAGACATGATAGCAGTGTTCCAATATCTCAGGGGTTGCCACAAAGAAGAAGGAGTCAAGCTATTCTCCAAAGCACCTGAGGGTAGGAGACAAGAAGCAATGGGTGGAAACTAATCAAGGAGCAAAGCAATCTAGAACTAAGAAGAAATTTCCCGATAGTCAACAATTAATCAATGGAACTATTTGCCTCCAGAAGGGTGCTCCATCACTGGAACATTTCTTGCCTGAGCAAGGAGTTGGACTAGAAGAATAACTCTCTTATTCTGTTCTGTTCTAATTCTCAGCCCATAGACACATCCAAATTCAAGATGTGAGGGAAACACTGGATTGCATTAAGATGTTCAAGTCATAGTTCTAGTGCAGCTATTTCTACTCTCGTGAATTTCTAAGGATCATTGTATACTGAATCTGCAACACTGCACACGCCTCAAAACTTTGAGCTTTGATGAGAAGGATTCTGTGTAGGAGGAACAAATGGGGGGAAAGCCCAAGAAAGTTGGGTGTTCCTTTAAAAGAAGGAGAAGGGGGAGACACAAGAAGAAGAATCACAAGCAATTTCAAAAAGGAAAATAGCAGAGTAGAATGGTTCCTTGGTAGTTAGAGTTAACTGGTTCCAGAAGATGTGATGACTACTAAAAAGGATGAGTCCCAACAGACCATGTGACTTAAACCATTTGTTTTCAGCTGGGAGGAACTTAATGTCAGCGACCTTCTCACCATGGCTGACTTCTTTTCTGCCCTCTGTGGCTGTCCCACTCCTTTTGCAATGACCTTTCCAGCATTAACAACTTCCTATCTGCTCTTTGTGGCTGTCCCTCTCATTTTGTGACCTTCCCAGCATGGCCAACTTCCTGTCTGCCCTCTGTGGCCATCCCCCACAATTTGTAGTGACCTTCCCAGCATGGCCAACTTCAAGTCCGTCCTCTGTGGCCATCCCCCTCAATTTGTAGTGACCTTCCCAGCATGGCCAACTTCCTGTCTGCCCTCTGTGGCCATCCCCCTCAGCATGGGCAATTTCCTATCCCTTCTTCACAGCTGTCCCCTTCTTCCTATTGCAGCATACCGGGTACTAAACAGATGTCAAGTACTTGGACATATGTCAACATATGTCAAGTACCAATTAGTTTTGAAACAGTTGAGTACCAAGGTACTGTTGTATGTCAATACAAGTGCAAGAAAGGAGAGGAGGAAGTTTAAAGAAGAATCTCAAATCGAAAACATTTGAGGCATATAAAGAGAAAAGTTACTTTAAAAAAAGGTACATATAGGAATACTGAAACTTTGGACATGCTGTCTGAGAAGCTGATGGAGAAATTGAGGCTGCCAAAGCATTTTAAGAGGGTCAACAATAACAACAACAATAAAAGGTTCCTTGAATATGTTCGGGACATAAATAAGTGAAAAGAACAAAACTACACACCTCTTTAGTAGGAGAAGATGGTCTGAACATAGACATAGCTGGACAGATCTTCAACTCTTTAAAGCAGCTGTGTTTTTTAAATCTCCATGTGCTTTCAATTTGATCCAAAATCTGTTGCACAGCTGAAAAAAACAATATGGCTGCTGCTCTTCTGTTAAGATGGTGTAAGAATAACAAGTGATCCAGAAAAGGCCAAACTACTCAATTCCCATTCTGCCTCCAGTAAAAAAAATATATATATATGGGAAGACATGGGTGGATTTGTCAAAAACACATTATTTGATGAACCTAATTTTGAGTTTTTGATTGGATTGCTTCATTAGTAGATTGTGGGAATGCCGTATACATGAATTCTGACTTCTACACAGCATTTAAAGAATTATCCCATGGCATTCTGATTAGAAAGCTAGTTAAGTATGGCATGTTGATTAGGAGAAATCACAGCTGGCTTGAAGAATGTACTTAAGTCAAGCTCATCACTGGTTCCTTTCAAACTGGAGGGCCTGGCCCTTGGCTTACCACTCTTCAGGGTTTTCATTAATGAGTTCGATGAAGAGGTGGAAGGAATGTTAACGAATTTGCAGATGGCACAAAACTGGGCGGGATCGTTAATAATTCTGGAGAGAATAATATAAACTGTCTTGATAGGTTGGTGAAACTGACTGAAAATAACCGAATAAAATTTCTCAGAGACCAATGTGAAGACAAAGGAAATCCAAAGGATTTCAGGCAATGCAGGCAATCCTTGACTGAAAACAGTACATTTAGTGAAAAACCATTTTTTTTATTATTATTACCACCATCCAATCCAAAGAGGGCTGGGGATGAGCTAGCAATATATAATATACTGTACTTTTCAGAGTATAAGATTACTCCCCCCTCCCCCGAAAAGAGGGTGAAAATTTTGGTGCTTTTTATACACTGAATGTAGGCTTGCCTACCTACTGGCCCCCACCCGCCAGCCATTTTCGGCCTCCATGCATCATGTTTTAGACCTGTTCTAGGCTGCAGAGGTTGCCACAGACCATCACCACTTCTGTGTCTCACATTTTTGGCCTCTATGCCTCACATTTTTAACCTCTAAATGCTCCATTTCAGACCTATTCAAGGCTGCAGGGATCACCACCGCACATTGCTGCTGATTGCCACCTCCATGCATTGCTTTTTTGGACTCCGCACATCACGTTTCTGGCCTCCACACGCCCCATTTTTGGCTTATATGCGTCACATTTTCAGGCAGTTCCAGGGGGCGGGGATTGCCGCCACCGTGGCTTCGCCGCTTCATTTCTTTGTGCGTTGGCTTCTTGGAAATAGAATTAAACAGTATTTCTTTGCTGGTATGTGGTTCTCCAGTAGCTGGAAAGTTTAGAAAAGGATCTAAGCTGTAATTCTACTGAACAGCTAATAGAGGTGTTCCTTTTAAATGGAGTATTCAAGGTCTTTGCGTGGCTTCAGAGTTTATCCACAGAGGCAGGGAAATGTCGAAGAATTAATGTTTGTGGGCACACAGTCAGTCACACTCTTACTGTTTCATGTTTTCCAGGTGATCGTAGAGAAACACACTTGAGAAAGTAGGAGGGGAGTCTTTCTGACTGCTGGATCCAGGGATTCTACCGATTCGGACTGGTTTGGACGAACTACTACCCTTCCGGGCTTCCGCAAAGCAGTTAAGACCTGGCTGTTCCGGCAGGCCTGGGGCTGTTGAATTATCCAGCCCCATTCGAAGTTACGGCTGTTGTAGAATTTTGAATTGTTGTTTTTATTTTATTTTTGTATCCCCTCCCTTTTTATTGTTAGCCGCCCTGAGTCTCTCGGGAATAGGGCAGCATACAAACTTAATAAAATGAAAAAATGAAATGAATGAGCTCCAACAATCAGCTGGGAGCAAACCAATTTGCTCCAACAATCAAGTGGGCTTGTCCACTTGCTTTACTGATCTTTATCTTCTCAGCTGAGTCACATGGCAGAGCCGGTTGCCCTGCCTCAGTTGTTTTCCTCCCCAGCAGCAATGCGGAAGGAAAGTTTTTTCAAAATTGTACAGGTGCGCGCAGCATGCGACCCCCGAACCACTTGTTAAACTGGTAGGATCCCACCACTGGCTGGATCCAAGCAAAATGCGAAAGATCTTTTGTCTCACAATTTAGGCAGTAATCATGCATGAGCTAGGAACCAGGACTCAAAGGTCTTGTCAAAGATCCCTTTCTCTTAAACCAGGAGATGAATCCAAAATTACAGTGAAATATACGTCTGGTCCTTTTGTACAGGTGCCACTTAAGAGCAGGCTGGAGAGTATGGTTGGGTGCCTTTGAGAACATCTGGCTTCCCATGATGCTCTGCTACTGCGGCTCTGATGGGAAAGGGAGTAGCTACTCTGCTGACTTAGAAGGCTCCTTGCACGAACACCTTGAATTAACCATCCGTTTGCAACAATTAAGGTGACCAAAGTGGCAAATTATTAATTGCAGAGGGAATAGAGTTATTTTAATGATATGCAATTTAGGCTGAATCTCAATTAAATCATTCCCCAACAGATTTCAACTAATTTAAGACTAACTTTAATTATTCAAATCTAGTTTCTCACTGGGCCCTTACTGTTTATTTATTTATTTACCCAATTGATGTGACCGCCCATCTCAGACAAATAATTCTAGGAGCCTAACACCAGTGTGTGTGTGTGTGTGTTTGTGTGTGTGCGTATTTGTGTGTATGTATGTATGTATGATCTATTTTAAGCTATTTAGCTCTCATCAGCTAGCCATAGCCTTACTGGATTCGAACCTGGGCTGTTTTACATGTTAGGCAGTTGTGTTAGCCTCTAAGCCACAAGCTCTCCTCCTTTATCAGCTGAGCCAAGGAAATGATTAAGTGTTATGTCAAAGCAACTGATATGCCCAAATATGGGAGGGAGCATACTTTTTCCCTTTTGCCTTTCAGCTCCACCCTAGGAGTGGAGTATCTTCGGACAGCGTTGGCTCTTCGGCTTTGAAACGGAGATTAGCGCCACCCTCTAGAGTCAGGAACGACTCGGATGTATGTGTGTGGGAACCTTTACCTTTACCTATGTCAGGTTTGTGCATGACTTGTACTTGTTTGGGATCTAAGAATCCACTCGCGTGTTCATGTATAACTCTATCGCCATGTCGTTCCTCTTACGTCTGACAGCAAGCAACATAATTTTTATTCTTTATTTCACATCTCTCTCCAAGGTCTTTTCCTTGGACCAATAAATGTCTATTCTGAAATCAAGAAAATAGGCCTGGGGACAAGGGGAGGGGGGGGGGGAGAAAATTCTGCCTTCTTCATTATGATCCGAACACTTAAATTAATTGCAGCCGGTTGGAATCTAATACTCATCTGCAGAGTATTAGATGAGAATTTAATACTCATCTTTTGTAAGCTGGATCATAAGAAAATATAAATTATGCCTTAATTCTATGATAGGGAGACCCACAACTCCTACTGCCAGAAGAGTTTAGAGGCTCTTCTCCCGCCTACTCTGTACAGCTTTGTCACCGAACGGCCTGATTATATAATTAGATTCTGCCTTTATTATTTTAATGAACTTACTCCAGCCCTCGCTTAATTCCGAGGCATGGCTAGAAGAAGACACATCTATGTAAAACAGGGATGATCATGACTATGCAGGATGCCTGCAGATCAAATGGGGAGTTTTATTGATTAAGTCTCCCTGCAGTAGAATTAAACAAAAGAAAAGGGTTGTCTGCATTTTTTAAAACCTTGCTCTCTATTTGAAAGGTATAGATCCTGGTTATTTGCTGAGGTAAGGGAATGTCTACATATCACGTTCTTGACATAAAGCTTGACAGGAGAAGAGAGAGAGAGAGAGAGAAAGAGAGAGAGAGAGAGAGAGAAAGAGAGAGAGACCTTTGAAGATTTACCTACCTAGCTGGGGGAAAGCAACAGCTCTCTGTTTCCAGAAGAAAAACTGTACCAATCCAAAGTACTAAGGGAAATCCCTGAAGAGTTTTATGCATTGTCTAGGAGACATTGCCCCGTGTTGCTTTTGATGATGCTTACAAGTGTTGGGGACTATAACTCCCAGAAACTCAGTGAATTCTGATTACATCTCTCACAAATCCAGATGATGTAAGGTCAGAGAAGACTTCGCTTTTGTTTGGGTCTTAAGAGTGCTAATCGGAGGTGGGATTCAGCAGGTTCTGACCAGTTCTGGAAAACCGGTAGTGGAAATTTTTAGTAGCTTGGAGAACAGTAAATACCACCTCTGGCTGGCCCCGCCCACATCTATTCTCTGCCTCCCAAGTCCCAGCTGATCGGGAGGGAATGGAGATTTTGCAGTATCCTTCCCCTGCCATGCCCACCAAGCCACACCCACAGAACTGGTAGTAAACGTTTTTGAATCCCACCACTGGTGCTAATGGGAGTTTGAAAATCTACACATATTATGTGGCATCAGGAATTGGTTTGACATGTTTAGCCTATGTTCATTTCATTTCCTGGGTTGAAAATCACCTCTTTATTGACTGGTTTATGAAATGTGTAGCACCCTCTGGGAAAGTTTACAATGTCAGCACATTGCCCCCAACAAACCGGGTCTTCATTTTACTGACCTCAGAAGGATGGAAGGCTGAGTCAACTTTGATCCAGTCAGGATTGAACTCCAGGCTGTGGGCAGAATTTTCCTGCAATACGGCATTCTAACTATTGTGCCACCAGGGCAGTAGTGGGACAAACTGCTACGCCCCAGTACAGGGCGTATCGGTCCCTGCTGGGAGCACCAGGTACCATTCCAGTACGGTGCTCCAGAAGGGCCAGGCCAAGCTTTTTACCTCTATTTGGACCGATCGGGACTTTTGCGCATACGTACTGAGCGTACGGCACCTGTGAAATGCTCTGGCGAGCAGCTGGAGCATTGCAGAAACCGTCGTAGAGCGTCGCGGGCATTAAGTATCCATGTAGTGGACATGCAGCCCTGTTGCACCATACCAGTTGCATCAGGATCCGGAACCCACCACTGCTGCTCAACTTGCTTAAAACCATTAAAAAACAAGAGAAAACATTAAAGTAATAAATATTACATTCAAATTGACTTAAAATTTAACAAGGATGGCAGGGAAGGGAGCAAGGAGCTTATTGAGGAGGAGGTGGGGGTCTTATCTCAGTGTGTTCACTACCTCCCTTAACAACACAATCTCATCAGGTTCCCAGGACAATTGGCAGAATCAGATTTTCAAGCCAAAAGGACATGGGTGGATCTCACCTCAAGAGGCACAATGTTCCAGAGGGTGGGAACCACAACAGAAGATTCTCTTCTCCTGGACTTTGCCACCTGAAATTCCTTTGCTGACAGGGTCCACAGGATGCCCACAAAAGAGTGATTTAGGATTGCTAATTGCCAGACAATTTATCAATTGTGTATAATTTACCATGGACCTTGATGAACGATAAGAACAACCCTTGGGAAGGATGTTGCCAAACTATCCCTTCCAACATCTCCATGTGGCATGACTAGTTATGAAGAATAGTGTAGGGTAGTACGGAGAAGGTCCCAGATTCCATCACAGAAATTGGGCAAAATTTAAAAGTAGCAGCTATACACAGACACACAGAGAGAAAGACAGAGAGAATAAATGATTTAGAAACTCTTTGCCACAGTTTTATACTTCTAATAGTTAAGATTTTCACTTGTCAATTTGTTGACAATTTGGAGGCATTAGCTCTTGTATACACAAATTTCATTAACCTAAGTAGCTCTTCTTATTCTGTTCTATTAGCTTCTCTGACATATTTGCAGAAAACTATCATAGTCTTATAATAATACCATTGATTTGCAAAGGGCTGACATTACTTTGCAACAGTAATCATTAAAGAAAATAAATGCCTGAAGGATCAAGCTTAATATATTGGGTTTTTCTTTTTACTAGATCAATGTGAATCAACAAATACATAATATTTTGTTCAATGGATATTAAGGGCATTTATGACATGGCATCGCAACAGAATGGATTGTTTTGTCAGCTGAGCAAAAATAAAGACCAAAAAGGCTGGAATTTTACAACTGGTGTAAATAAAAAAATAAAAAAATAAAAGGCCACTCCCTATCACAGTTGAAGATAACCATGTCTCTCGATTATATAACAATTTGTCTCCTTTGGTAGAGACAAGTTCAGCATTTGTCAATAAATCTTCTAAATTCTGGCTCTGCATTTTTCGAAAAATGATGAACATGATTTCAAGTACAGATAATCATGTTGACTATCTATGCTTTACGTTGCACAGAGTTTTAGTAGAACCGGGTTGCAATGGCTTGGAATATTAGTGTAGACCTGTTACAATTCCCAGGACTTCAGAAATTCCTTTAGTCGTTTGGTTATGGTTATGACTTTATGGCATATGCCAGTGATGGCAAACCTTGTTGCCATCACGTGCCAAAAGCGGGGGTGGTGGTGGTGGAACCTGTGGGGGTCGTGCACGTGTGTGCCCACACCCACAATTCTATGTGTCTGCCCCCGCGCATGTGTGCGCATCCCAAATCACACCACTGCTATATACATTGTAAAATGGGTTAGGGTGATTCTGGAGACTCTGGAAACAAACAACATTCCCCCATGCTCCCCCGCTTTTGGCATGCGATGGCATGGTGGACCTGTTTGATGCCCTCTCCAGGCTCCAGACCCTTTCTAGGAGCCTGGGGAGAGCAAAAAAGGCCTTCCCCGCCCACCCCGGAGGCCTTCCGGAGGCCGGAAACAGCTGGCTTGCTGACTTCTGGTCAGACTAGAAGGTCCGTTTTTCAGGTCTCCCCAGGCTCCAGAGCCTTTCTAGGAGCCTGGGAGGGCAACAACAGCCTTTCCTACCCCCCCATCCCAGAGGCCCATCCAAGACCGAAAACAGCCTGTTTCCAGAAGGCCTGGAAACTATCTGGGTGGCGCGCGCATGCATGTCGGAGCTGAGCTTGTGTGCCCATCAATATAGCTCTGCGTGCCACCTGTGGCACACGTGCTATAGGTTCGCCATCACGGCCATATGCATTTCCATTCAGCGATAAACCAGTTTTGTTCATAGTATACAGAATATCCCAGGTCAATGAGTACAGTCATTGATTTACCAGGAAAGATTGTGGAAAAGATAATTAAGCAACGAATTAGCAAACACCTAGAAGTAAACAAAATAATAGCCAAAAGCCAACAAGGGTTTGTCAAAAACAGATCATGCCAGACTAATCTTATTGCATTCTTTGACAAAGTGGCAAAATTAGTGGACCAGAGGAATGCCGTTGATATAGTTTACTTGGACTTCACTAAGGCATTTGATAAGATAGATTATAACCTAATACTAGATAAAGTAGAAGAATGTGGGTTGGATAGCATCACCACCAGATGGATTCGTAACTGGCTGACCAACTGCACTCAATGTGTAGTCCTCAATGGAACTGCATCTTCATGGAGGGAAGTATGCAGTGGGAGAACCCCACGGCTCTGTTTTAGGCCCAGTACTCTTCAACATCTTCATCAATGATTTGGATGAG
Organism: Thamnophis elegans; assembly: GCF_009769535.1. Classification (NCBI taxonomy): domain Eukaryota; kingdom Metazoa; phylum Chordata; class Lepidosauria; order Squamata; family Natricidae; genus Thamnophis; species Thamnophis elegans. The sequence continues at coordinate 12,416,193 of NC_045547.1, read as the reverse complement.
GGAATAAATGGGGAACTCATCAAATTTCCAGATGACACCAAGCTGGTAGGAATAGCCAACACTTCAGAAGACCGGCTTAAGATACAGAAGGATCTTGACAACTTGAACATTGGGCACTATCTAATAAAATGAAATTCAATGGTGAAAAAAATAAGGTTCCATATTTAGGCAAGAACAGCAAAATGCACAGGTACAGTATATGTGGTACCTTGCTCAACAGTAGTAACTGTGAAAGGGATCTTGGAGTCCTAGTGGACAACCATTTAAATATGAGCCAGCAGTGTGCAGCAGCTGTCAAAAAAGCCAACACAATTCTAGGCTACATAAACAGAGGGATAGAATCAAGATCACATGAAGTGTTAATACCACTTTATAAGGCCTTGGTAAGGCCACACTTGGAATATGCATTCAGTTCTGGTCACCACGATGTAAAAAAAGATGTGGGAGACTCTAGAAAGAGTGCAGAGAAGAGCAACAAAGACGATTAGGGGACTGGAGGTTAAACATATGAAGAACGGTTGCAGGAACTGGGTATGTCTAGTTTAATGAAAAGAAGGACTAGGGGAGACATGATAGCAGTGTTCCAATATCTCAGGGGTTGCCACAAAGAAGAGGGAGTCAAAATATTCTCCAAGACACCTGAGGGCAGAACAAGAAGCAATGGGTGGAAATTAATCAAGGAGAGAAGCAACTTAGAACTGAGGAGAAATTTCCTGACAGTTAGAACAATTAATCAGTGGAACAGAAATTGCCTCCAGAACTTGTGAATGCCCCAGCACTGGAAGTCTTTAAGAAGATGTTGGATAGCCATATGTCTGAAATGGTATAGGGTTTCCTGCCTAGGCAGGGGGTTGGACTAGAAGACCTCCAAGGTCCCTTCCAACTCTGTATTGCATTTACGGTCATAACTGGAAACAGAATTTCTATTGCTGAGCAAAGCAGTTGCTAAGTGAATCATCCCTGATTTTATGACTTTTTGCCACAGTTCTTAAGCAAATCATTGCCATGATCAAGGGAATCATGCACTCATGAAGAGAAAGTGGCTTCTTCCATTGATTTTGCTTGTCAGAAACTAGGCTGGGAAGGTTGCAGGTGAGGATTACATGACTCCAGGATGCTACAAATGTTGTAAGTGCAAGGCTGATGGTCAAGTGCCTGCTTTTGACCTTGCGACCATTGGGATGCTGCAGCAATCATAAGTGTGAGGACCAATCACTTTTTTTTAGTGTTGTTGTAACTTTGAACATTTGCTAAACTGATGGTTGTAAATCAAGGACTACTTGTGTGGATTTGAAAGTCTTGGCAAGTTTACTAGCCTTGGGTATGGTATCAAGTAACTGAGTGTGGAGTGGTGGGGATCAATTAATTTAACAATCGGTTTAGGTTTAGGTTTAGGTTTAGGTAGTTTATTTATATGCCGCCCTTTTCCCTGGGGGGACTCAGGGCGGCTCACAGTTCAGAAGGAAGGGGAAGACAAACAGATTAAACACATAAGACAGTACATTGTTAAAAGCACAACATTCATACAATTCGGGTGGGGTTGAGGTCTTTAGCCCCAGGCCTGTCGGGACAGCCAGGTTTTAAGGGCTATGCGGAAGGTCTGGAGGGTGGTGAGGATACGAATCTCCACGGGGAGTTCGTTCCATAGGGTCGGAGCTGCCACCGAGAAGGCTCTCCTCCACGTGGTTGCCAGTCGGCATTGACTGGCTGATGGAACTCGGAGGAGGCCTAATCTATGGGATCTAATTGGTCGAGTGGAGGTAATTGGCAGTAGGCGGTCTCTCAAGTACCCAGATCCACTACCACGAAGGGCTTTGTAGGTGACAATTAGCACCTTGAAGCATACCCGGAGATCGACAGGTAGCCAGTGCAGCTCGCGGAGGATAGGTGTTATGTGGGTGAACCGAGGTGCACCCACGATCGCTCGCGCGGCCGCATTCTGGACTAGCTGAAGTTGCCAAATACTCTTCAAGGGCAGCCCCATGTAGAGCACATTGCAGTACTCCAGCCTAGAGGTCACAAGGGCACGAGTGACTGTTGTGAGAGCCTCTGCCCTAATGGATGGGTGAGTGTGGCCATTTGGGTGTGGCCAGAGGGTGTGACAGGCAGCACTCGGCCTCCTGCACCCCTCTGGGAGCAAAAGCTGGCTGTGGGATGGGGGTGACCCTGTTTGGGGCCTAGTAGGCCTCCCTGCACTTACCTGGGAGCCAAAACAGGGCACGTGGGGATTCCTGGAAGAGGTGGGGCAGGAAGGGGTGAGGCCAGCCAGAAAGTTAACAACGGTTTCACCTGAACCAGTCCGAACTGGCTGAATCCCACCACTGTCCGTATGTGCAAACAAGGTGGTAGCAACCATACTGACAATGTGCACATTATCCAAATCCAGATCAGCTGTTATAACATTCAGAAAGGTTGTACAAACTAAGCTTGCTGATCTGATTCTGACTTTCGGCTAAACTTATAGCATTGAAAATGATCTGCCTGGATGAGCAAGCAACGTCCTCATTATTTTCTTGTTGGAGAATGTGTGTTTCTTTGCTGGCTTTCCATGTCTGTGGGTGTGTAGGAAGAACATCTTGTTAAAAGACATTGGGCTATTCCAAAATGCAGATCTTCATCCAAACTTCCCAAAATTAATGAACCCATTTGTATTAATAATTTACTACATTCGATTAATAATGCATAACGATCTGTAGAAATGCTACAATTTGCAAACCTCTTGATGAGATCCAGCTTGGATGTCCCTCTCTGAATCTCAGCCTCTCAGGTTAGAATAGAATAGAATAGAATTCACTATGTATATACAAGCAACAAATGATAAACCATAATCATCATAAAAATAAATTCCTTACAAATCATAAGGTACAACAGTGATAATCATAGGATGCTATATAAGCAAAACATAAATCATACTAGGATATTAAATAAAACAATTAATATGAATCGTAAGTTACAAGCATTAAAGTTATGGTCATAAGAAGATAAGCAAATAGGTAACAGGACAGATGAGAAGAATAATAGTATATAGCCTATTAGGTAGTTTGATAGTGTTGTGGGAATTAGTTGTTTAGCAGAGTGATGGCATAGTGGAAAAACTGTCGTTGTGTCTAGTTGTTCTGCCTTCAAATGATGGCAATGTGATACCACAAGTTTGACACCTGTGAGTTAAGGTGATTTATGGCTCATGCCCAGTGGTGGGATTCAGCCAGCTCGCACCTATTCAGGAGAACCGGTTATTAACTTTCTAAGCAGTTCGGAGAACTGGTTGTTGGAAGAAATCCCCTTTTGTTTTTTCCCACTTTTTCCATAGGGCTAATCCTGTAAGGAAAGCAGGAAGGAAACATTCTGGTGTTGTTTCTAGCCTAATCTTTATTGCCCTGCTTACAGAAACTGCCTCTCCGGTTAACCCTTAATACCATTGTAACAGCTAAGGCAAAGCGCCCATCGATGTGAGTGATATTGAGTTGGCCATGTCCACCCAGTCACATGACCACTGAGCCACGCCTACCCACCTGGTCATTAGGGCAGAGAACCGGTTGTTAAATTATTTGAATCCCACCACTGCTCATGCCTATTCACAAGAATCTAATTAATGAATGGTCAGCCCTAAATTGGTGCTAGATAAGAGTTAATGGACTTCAAAATGGCTTGGACCTGGACCATTTGTGGGAATGGAATGACTCCGGGCTGATTCCTCTTTTGACTCTCTTCCCCGGGGCTCTGCTTCCTTTTCTCCTACAGATTGTATCAGACTGAAGAGGGGATCCTATAGAAATGGTACAAAGTAATATGCTATTTTTGAAATCTAGTAGGCTCTACTGGATCCTCTTTTAAGTGCCTCTCAAGAAGGACCTCTTGAATCTTGCCTCAACAAGAGGTGTGTATGTCACGTGGGTGAGGAAGAGAACCTGTATTCAAAAATGGGGGAAAAAACTTGATTGCAAGGCATTGGTTATGTCTAATACTGTCAGAATACAGTATGTAAATCTGTGTCTGTCCTTTGAGTCATTCTTGACTCTTAACATCCCTATGCACAAGTTCCTACAGGTTTCTTGGCCAGCTTTAAGAAATGGTCTGCCATTGCCTTCTTTCTAGGGCTGAGAGAGAGTGACTGGCCAAAGTTAGTTTTGTGCCTAAGGTGGCCATAGAACACTGTCTCCCAGTTTCTAGCCTGATACCTTCTCTACTACTGTGTTCGCCCCAAAATAAGACCTATTCTTATTTTCTGTTGAAAATAAGCATGGGCTTATTTTAGGGGAGGTATTTTATTTAAGTGCAGGAGCTGGCAAGCGCAGGGGCCAATGGGAGTGGGAGTGAAACTACCACTGGCCCCGCCTTCTCCATCTCACTGTCTGCTTGCCTGCAGCTGCAATGGGCCAAGCTCTTGGCCTGTCCCAGTCTCCACTGCAGAACCGAGGTGGCGCAGTGGTTAGGGTGCAGTACTGAAGGCCACTACAGCTGACTGTTATCTGCAGTTCAGCGGTTCTAATCTCACTGGCTCAAGGTTAACTCAGCCTTCCATCCTTCCGAGGTGGGTGAAATAAGGACCCAGACTGTGGGGGCGATATGCTGACTCTGTAAACCGCTTAGAGGGCTGAAAGCCCTATGAAGCGGTATATAAGTCTAACTGCTATTGCTATTGCTGCGGTTAGGCGCGGTTCTATTGAACCGGTAGTGGAATTCAGGCCTGGGTCGTAAAACCAGCAGTGACCCAGGTCTGACCCAGCTCCAAACCGGTTCCCTTGCAGCTACTTGGGCACCACCATTTTGAATTTTAAGGACTGCACCTGCGCAGTTCATTGTAAATTGTTCTGCGCACACGCGCACAGCATGTCTGCGCTGCGTGTGCGCAAAGCACGCCCGTTGCACACGGGTTGTGAACTGGCAGTAATCCCGGCATCAACCCACCTGCTCCCCTGCCTCTGCAGAAAAATGGGTCTGGGAAACTAGGCACAGAAAGGGACTCGGGTTACAATTTATTTACTCCTTAGGCAAAATGAAAAAAAACAAAAAACGAGAAGGGAAACCTGGAGATTTTTCGTGCTTCACAGACAAATCCCGTTGAACGCACCTGTTTAATATTGCTTCTCTTATTTCTGTAGACTTTAAAAGAACAGAAGGGATCTGAGGCAATTTAAATGATTTTTGCACTACGGAAGTTAGGGGACAATATTAGTAGCAGCATGATCAATTTTATTTTTAAGAGAAAAGGGAAAGATGTGGAAGGTGGGGGGGAAAAAACCCTTGCAAATTAATCTGTGTGAACATAGAGCCAGATGCTAACTTGACCATGAAAAAAGCAGGCATTTAAAGCTTCGTTTTATAAAAGGATCCCGAAAAAGAAATCAATAGAAAGCTTTAGTGGGCAGAATGTTTGTAACAAGTAGAAAGGTTAGTTGAGAAGTTAATCGTTCTATCAGGAATAAAGCAGAGTTAAAGTGTGGAAGAAAATGCTACCACAAGTGGTTCATTAACCTTTCCGAGCTTTGGTGTATCTTCTGAGTAAAGATTACAAGGAACTTGAATCAGTTTTGACTAGTCCCTGTTAGTAACTCCTTTCACAAACCAATTGTTTTCCAATGGATAGAACAAAATAGCAGCAAAGTGAGTTCAGAATCTGTTATATATTATTTACAAGCTGTTAAGAACCTTGTAAATGGCTGGGTTTGACACAAACTTTTAGGGAGCTTGGAAGTAAATGTCACGAAGAAAACTTTTCTCTGGTAAATGTCATTAAAAATAAATAAAAAACCACACAGACATACATAGCATGTCGCATTTGCCATGTGTCCTGTGGGAGAAATCTATGGGTACCTGAAGAGAAAGAAGGGGCAGATGGAGAGGAGGAAGACAAAGGGAAGCAGGGAAAACAATGGAAGAAGGCTGTGTTCACAACACAGTTAAGTTCTTAGGCAGGTCAGATAAGGACTTAGCAGGTATAATTCCCCTATTATGAGAACGTTGTTTTACAGCTTCAAGAAAACAGGTTCGGGGAAGAGAGGGGATAGGAGAGAGGGAAACAAGGGAGAAAGAGTAGGAGAGAGAAGGGGTGGAAAGACGGGAGAGGAGAAGGAGAGAGGAAGGGGAAGTAGAGAAGATAGGGATGAAAGAGGGAAGAAAGGAGGTAGGAGGAGGAGAGAGGGAGAGGAGATAGGGCGGAGGTGAAATAGGGTATAATATGGTGTATGGAAAGCAGAAGAGCAAACGACGGTTGTTGTGGATTGATGATAAGAGGAATCGATGTAACACTGGATAATACAAAATAGTGATTGTTAAGATGTAATGGTATACTTGTGGTTATATGTATGAAAATGAAAATAAAAAATACTTAAAAAAAGAAAACAGGTTCAGAAGGAGGATTCTTGGGGATCGTTTAATCCATTGTCTTGCCTAGTGCATTAATCTACTATAGGAAGTTAAAACCCACCTCTCTCCCAGAAATGAAATACTCTAGGAAATATCAAAAGGGCAGAATATTTCCCCCCTAAAAGGGAGGCAGAAACTCCCCCCCCCCCTTTGTCAATGGACCATTAAGGCCTGAGTCAGTCTATTCAACATAACGAAGATCTACCTCCTTCAGGCAGAGCCATAATAGGAATCCCAAAGCCCTTTCATTACATCATCACCCAGCAACAGCTCAACCAAGCTTAGGACTCAAAAGACAACCTCCAGAGTTGCCCCTGCATGGACCCATGGGAGCCTGACAGCCAATCAGAACACAAGCTCAAATTCAAAAGCCCAGAGAGGGCATAAAACCAGGGGACTCTGAGCATCTCTTCCCCCTTTTTTCCTTCAAGATCTTCAAGGCATTTGATCCCCTTTTCCCCCAGGACCTGAAACCATGTGGTCCTGTCCATCATCAATAAACCTTCTTTCCAAGCAACTTCCATGAATCTAGTGTCTTTCTCCCCACTTGGAACTGAACCCAGAAGGACATTTCTTTCAACGCTACCACACGGAAACACAAAATAGCCAGAGAGAGAATAGGAAGAGGAGGAGGAGGGAGGACATGGCAAAAGGAAACAGAAGAAGAAAAGGAACATACCTCACAAATACTTTCGTTTTGATTCCTTCACCATCTGGCTATGGATGGCATGACAAACCGCGCTGGTCAAAATCGCGGTGATAAAATTGCGGCGCTAAAGCCGCGACGTCATCACCGCGTGTCATCACCGCCACGACAACAGCGCGGCAACAGAAGGGCGCTTTAAAACAGCGCCGCGGCAGAAAGCCGACTTCAATTAAGGTAAGCGTTAGGATTAGGTTTAGGGGTTTGTTTTAGAGGTTAGGTTTAGGGTTAGGTTTAGGTTAGGTTTAGGGTTAGGTTTAGGGTTAGGTTTAGGGTTAGGGTTAGGTTTAGCGTTAGGTTTAGCGTTAGGGTTAGGTTAGGGTTAGGTTTAGGTTTAGGGTTAGGGTTAGGTTAGGGTTAGGTTTAGGGTTAGGGTTAGGGTTAGGGTTAGGTTAGGGTTAGGGTTAGGGTTAGGGTTAGGTTTAGGTTTAGGGTTAGGGTTTAGGTTAGGGTTAGGTTTAGGTTTAGGGTTAGGTTTAGGGTACTGAGTGCTTGGGAATGCATGATTTTGCCCTCCGCGATTATGTCATCGTGGTAGGGTCGCGTTTTTCCTTAGTGCTTAGAACGGCGCAAATTAGTCTTCGCGCTTATGTCTCCGCGCAGAAGGGCTTCGCAGATTTGTGGTGGAACCATCTATGGAGAGATCTATTCCGATTTTTTTTTGATGCTCTACAATCATAAGATAAGCTTTGTTCTTTTGAAGGTACACTGAGGCCTTATGGATTGGAGACAAATTCCTTATGTGTCTAGTCACATTTGGCCAATAAAGAATCATCCTATCCTATCCTATCCTATCCTACACTACACTACACTACACCCACTACCCTACACTGCCTACACTGCCCTACTCCACTCCACTCTACTGTATTCTTATTTGTTTCTGTTTTAATTCTCTATTCTATTCTATTCTACTCTACGCTATTCTACTCTATTCTAATTTGTTTGTTTATTTTTCTACTCTATTCTTATTTGTTTCTCTTTCTGTTTTAATTCTATTCTACTCTATACTCATGCTGGAAAACTACGGAAGGAAGCTTCCCTTGTTTCCTCCAGTTTTCCATTCAGCCTTAGCACTTGCATTTATGCAATATATATATATTTTATTTTAAAAGGGCTTTTTTAATGCTAATCTATGGATGATTTGTTTCCACTACGAAGTATTTGTCATGATGACTCCATGTGGCATCTTGCCAGGAAGGAACAGTTGGCAAAAGCCATTTCCTTGATAAGCTGCTGATGACTTTCATAACAGCTCTTACTTGGTCACTATGGGAGGCGGGATGCTGAATTACATAGATATTATTTGGCCATGTCCACGAAGGTTATTCTGTCTTGTATTACATATATTTAAAGCATCTCAGCTGGAAAACCCAAAAACATGGCTGATATATGATAAAACCAGAATAGTTGCAATCTGCAGAAAGAAAAGGGACCCAGATAGTAGAGAAAAAAAGACTCTGAAGATTATTTAAAAACTTTTAAAACTTTCATTTATTTAACACCCAAAAGACCAGTTGTCAGAACAGGATCCCAGAAAGAAAGGGGGGGAGGGGGAGAATGGGATGGAAGAAGGAAGAAAAGAAAACCTCCAATGGCAATTCTGAAATGTAAATACTGGGTTTTTATGACTACTAGCTGGGAAATTAAGAGATAATGATGAGCTAGTCTATTTCTTTAGCTGTGGGCTAGCAGCGTTTCTCCACCTTGGCTACTTTAACTTTTATTTTTGCACAATTCTCTCTGCTAGATTGGAGCATAGCATTTCCAGGGTCTAGAAGACATGCCTCTCTTGTGAGGAGAACATACTCTATGCGTATGATCAATGAAAAACTGGATACATATTGAATTTATTTTATCTCCTGCAATTATGTTTAGGACAGGGGTGTCAAACTCAATTTCATTCAAAAAGGAGGATCCACGTTGCGATGTCACAACGTGCAGTCTCGATACTCCGAGACTGCCTTTGACACTTTTGCCGCTGAAGGGTCCATTGATACCTAAACCGTCCCTTAGAGACGGTGATCAGGAAGACAAAGCCTTGCTGGTCTCAGGGACATCGCAAAGTCCCTGATCGACCCAAGGGAAGTGCTTCAAGCCAGCCATAAACAGGCAGCCCTCAGGTTGATGAAATCAGGATGCTCCGGAAGGAAGGAAGTGAAAAGAGAAAGTGAGTCCATCTGGTGAGGTATTTTTTCTATTTTGCTAAAGACTGCCCAAAGAATTTTTCTTTAAATTAGATCCTTAAGCAAAAGAACTGAGCGGTGAAAATAACCCTAATTGGATTGCTATGGAAAGTTTTTTTCTTTGTAACTATTCTTTGTGGATTGAAGTGCTTGCAACATTTTTCATTTCTCCTCTTAAAGTGAATGGATTGATTTTTTTCTTCTGCTTTTTGTTGCTTTAGTTTTTGACTTCCTTCTTATTTTAACAATTCTTCCTATTACTTGTTATTAAATCTCACTAAAAGAAAGCTAAAGAACTTTGTTTCCTATAAGCCAGAGATAATATTAGAAGGTGAAAAATTAGCACACTGCCACTCGGAGGTCAGAGGCTGGGGTTTTTGAAACAACGTATCTCTTTTCTTTCCTTATTTGACTTCACTAACTTTGTAGCTGAAGGGTTTGCAACTTGTTTACACAAACTGATAAAGAGCCAAGGGCATGAATTGTTTTCACAGGTGCCTCTGAGAACTATTTTGGCAGGGGAAAGAAAGGGGGGGAACAGAACCTTTCTCCTTTGAAGAGTATAAAAGAACTTGTGTTCAAGTCAATCTAAAATAAAAAATAAAAGAGGCCTGGAAGGCTAGAGTGGCAATAGCTATTAGGGTTTTTTTCTTTTTTCTCTCTCTTTGTTTTGAAAACATGGATCAATATTCAAATGAGGAAACCTTAAAATTCCAAAATATCTTGGCTGGAATTCAAAATCTATTGGAAGGATATGGGAGAATTGAGAAGAAGTTGGAAAGACTAGTCTTCCTCACAGCAAAAGATGATGGAGTTGGAGTCCCAAAAATTAAAGGGGAGAATGAAGATATAGAAGATAAAGATAAGACAAATAAAGATAGAATTTATTAATGGAGCAAATGTGGTGAAAGTGGAAAGAAGGGAAACGGAAAAGGGAATTCAACGAATTGGAGCTCTACTCCAGATTCCAGGACATAGAAGAAAAAACCCCCACTAATGATGATAGACATAAGAAGAGAATTTTTTTCAGAAGCAAGATTGAGAACCAAAGACAAGCTAATTTTAGTAGCAACTGGTGGGCAATGAGATTATCTGAGAGACCCTTCAAGCAACAAAGTGCGAAGAGAAGTCTATAAAAAGCTATAAAGGAGATAAAAAAGTCTGACACAACAATTGGCAAGAGAGATAAGACTGTTTTGTTACTGGAAAGATACAGGTTGGCAATGAACGTTGATAATAAAAAATAGTTGATTTGGTGATTAATAAGTAGGAATTTTGTAACTCTAGATTGTTTTAGATTGTATCAAATGTTTATTCACTAACAATTAATTAACTATAATAACAATAAGGAAATGATGATGGATACAGCTTAATGATATATACATGTATGGTAATCTAATAAAAGAAATTTGGATATACCGGTAAATTGCAAATTGTGACTGGGAAAAAGACATAAAATTTATTAACAATTTTTTATTTAGATCTTGTTATAATGGTGTAAAGTTTTCTTTGGGGGGGGGGGGGGTCTGATGAGAGGAGATGGGACATAAATAGTAAATGATTTTTAGCCAATTATAATAATAACAGGAAATGTTAATGGTCATTGTTTAATAATATACATGCTATGATATTGGAAAAAAGTAATTTGGATATAAATTCTAAACAGTGAGTTGGAAAAAGGGGGAAAGGTTTAGAAACTTTATTAATTGACTTTATTTAAAAGATGCTATAAAAGTGTAATGTTATTGGAGGATTTTTTGAAATAGATAATGAATGCCATCATGTGGTTGTGTCTTTAAGTATGAAGGATTTGAGGTAAAGCATGTTCAAATAATTGTAGCCAAATGAGAATTGTGGCACATTAATAGTAAGATATACAAGATTTTTGATTTAAAGTGGATAATTTAATATGAACTATAAGTAATGACTGTGGAAGAAATGCATGAAAGTTACTGTAACCAACGACACGCTTCTACAAGATGTAATGAAGGATGATTCTTTTTTGTGTTTTTGTTCAATTAAAAAACAACAACCTTGGTTTCATTGAGGGCCACATCAGGGTTGTGTTGACCAGGGGGAGGGGCAGGGGGTGTGTGGCCAAGGTGGGCATGGCCAGCTCGGACGTCACTCAGGTTGGGGGCACCTGTGGTGGCCCGCAACGCTTCTGCAACCACCTTCTGCAACACTCTGCCAGCGAAAATGGAGCTCAGGCCTCCCAAGTTCTGTTTTCAATGGCAGAAACACTGCAGGCTGGTCCTTTGCGGTTTCCAGGGCAGCCGCACGGGCCAGATCTAGGCACCCCATGGGCCAGATCCATCCCCCAGGCCTTGAATTGACATTCCTGTTTAGAACTTGGAAATAGTGGCAAGCAGAGCTTAAAAGGAGTAGATCCAGTTGTTGTGTACCTGGATCTGATGGAATCTGCAGCTGGGTGGATGGGTGGGGGAGGTGAGGTTAAGAAACTTGGAATTTCTGCAGTGGAGGAACCAATGGAGACCTGAACTCCTCTTCCTTAAAATGATTGGAGGCTTGATCTGGTTGTTCCCAAGAAAGTGCAGTCAGTCTGGTGAGATTCTGATAAAGAGGTGAATAACAATAATTCCCTGATTAGCTCATTCTGATTTCTTTTGCCCAACAGTGGAGAGTATCTGAGAACACCAAGTTTTTTGGTTGGATTGGGAGATGAAAAGCAGGGGTAAGTTCCGGCAGCTGCTACTGCCAGTTCGCTTGTGGGCGTGCCACGTGCTTGATGTGTGCCACATGCGCATGAGCAATATAATAAAAATTGTTCTGCGCATGCGCAGAAGCCAAAAACAAGACAGCAGGCCTATGGCACCACCAGAATAACAGGTTTGGGAGCATGGCAGGCCTGGGTCACTGCCGGTTCCAGTGACCCTGGCCACCAAACCACTACCAGTTCAGCCAAATCGGTCCGAACCGGTAGGAACCCACCACTGGTGAAAAGACATCCCAGAAGAAGACAATACAAAGAACATCTCATTTTTGCCAAGAAAAGTACATCTTGCGTCCATGTAGTCACCAAAGTTGAACTTGGTTTGCGGGAAACTACCTTTTCAAGCTAACATCACATCCAAAAATGGACATGTGTCAGGGTTCCAAATAACCCCTACAACTAAGGAAGACTCTGAGGGTAGTGATTCCTCAAAAGTTCGATTTATTAGAGTGTCATATTGGTACATCTGGGAAAACCCGAAATCTGAAAGTTCCCGGGTTTTCTCCATCCCCAAGAAATTCAAGGACCCACAAGTTGGTCACAAGATCCAATCATGTCACTGTCTGGAGACAGCCCCAGTCAGTCCCACCCGGGTGCAGGTTGAACGTCCTTGACTCTCAAAGAAAAGAATGTTGCTATGGCTATACATCTCACCACTCCTTGCAAATCCCCTGCTCCTGTTTTCCCAGGCACTACATGTGCAGCCATGAAGCTCCCAACGAAAATATGGCCTCCAAGGCTGACAATAGGCTCAATTATTCCACTTTCAAAAGGTTCTCATTAGCCAACATTTTTAAAGAAGTAGTGAGTCCTATGAGCATTGTTTGTAAGCAGAACATAGAAACATAGAATAATAGAGTTGGAAGGGACCTTGGTGGTCTTCTAGTTCAATCCCCTTCTCAAGGAGGAGACCCTATATCATTTCAGACAGATGGTTGTCCAATCTTTTTTTTTTGAAAGATTTCAATGATGGAGCACCCACAATTTCTGAAGGCAAGTCATTCCATTGGAGCCGAGGTGGCGCAGTGATTAAATGCAGCACTGCAGGCTACTTCAGCTGACTGCAGTTCTGCAGTTCGGCTGTTCAAATCTCACTGGCTCAGGGTTGACTCAGCCTTCCATCCTTCTGAGGTGGGTAAAATGAGGACCCGGATTGTTGTTGGGGGCAATATGCTGACTCTGTAAACTGCTTAGAGAGGGCTGAAAGCCCTATGAAGCGGTATATAAGTCTACTGCTATTGCTATACTGCTATAATTGTTCTCACTATAGGGAAATTTCTCCTTAGTTCTAGGTTGTGCTTCTCTGTTTGATTACTTTCCAACCATTGTTTCTTGTCCTGTGTTGGTTAGGTTGACTGTTCTGACCCACCCCCCCCCTCCTCGGCCCACACCAAAGCACTCCGAGCCAAAGATACTTTACGGAATTTATTCACAGACAGACAAGTCCTTGGCAGCAAACCAGCACAGATAAGCCTTGGCAGCAATCTAGCACAGACAAGCCTTGGCAGCAATCCAGCCTGCCAACTAACACCACAGTTCTCCAACATAGTTAATGCGTTGATTTCTACAAAAGGGACGTGTGCACAAGCATTCCTTTATAGTCTGGAGAGGAGCCTAATGACCACCAGCTGAGTGCAATTACCTCCTGTAACTGCATAACTGTTCTTTACGCCTATTAGCTCTCCGGTGCCGAGCATCTAGGAACAACTCCCTTGGCTCCTCCCCACTGCTGACATCCGGATCACACTCCCTTGTCTCCTCCCCACTGGTCCAAGGCTCAGGCGCCTCCTGGTGGCCAACCAGCCTCTCTGCACCCTGCTCGGAGTCGGAACCCTGTCCAGGGTCCTCCATATCCTCCAAAGCCGACTCATAGGGCCCCTCTCTGTCGAATCTGGTGGCAGCTCCAACGGCTCCTGCTGGGTCACAACATTTTACTATAGTCCTGTGTCGCTGGACTATATACGTATGATCTCCTTTCCATCTCTTAAGTTTTAGCATCTTCATTTTGACTTTAATTCTGTTTTTATTTCTTTCTATATAACTGTATGTTTTTTTGTTTGAAAAAAGTTTTTATTTTATTCTCATACCTACGTTCACAAATATACATTGTTATAGATATTATCAATATTATGTGTGGTGTTTTCACATTTATAACAATTCAATTCTTTCCCTACAAATTTAATAGTATAATCGAAATTGCTTTCTGCCATCCGGTCTTTCTGACGCGCCCTAAAAAGTTGGCTTTTCCAGCAAGCCAGCCTGGCCTGACAAAACAAACAAATTATTGATCATTGTTAATTTTAATCAAAATTTTTTTTAAAAAAAATGTTATTGTTAATGCTAATTGGGTTTGTTTGGGATATTCTATTTAATTCTTTTTAACTTTTGTAATATGTGTTTTTTTTAATGTTGTACGCCGCCTTGAGTCCTTGGGAGAAAGGTGGCATATAAATCCAATAAACGAAACCACCAAACCAAACCATCCCGTAGATCCAAGATTTTGCAACAATCTTACTTCTTCTTCCCTCTCCTTTTCTCCTACCTTCCTTTCTTCTCTACTTTCTTCTTTCTCCTCTCCTTTCTCTTTTCTTCTTCCCTTTCCCCTTCCCCACCGCTGCCCTCTTTCTCCCCTTCCTCCCCTCTCTCCTACTCTTGCTACCCTTCACTTTCTTCCTCTCTTGACCCTTCTTCTTTCCCTCTCCTTTCCTCTCTTCTCCTCTTCTCTTACCCCTCCTCCTTCCGTTGTTGTATTTACACATTTTCCTCTTCAGTCTGGTGTATTTTGGGATGGCATTCAAGCAAACCCAGTTCTGTATTTAAATCTTAAATTCCTTCTTCATCATTTTATTTTACATGGCAATAATTCCACTTGTATCATCTTTTGAACAAATATTTGTATATTCATACTATTCGACTGTATGTTTTTGAATTGTAAACATGCTCAGGCTCATTTGGATAAAATGGACAGAATAGACATTACATAAATAAACCAAAATAATTATGATTATGTCTTCCCTCTCTGCATTGATGCCAATGTTTCCCAGCTCTGGTGTACATTGCTATCTTTCGCAATTTCTCCAGCACGCTTTAGAGGAAGATTTAAATAAACAGCTGGTGTAACTCTAAAGCCAATAGTGACTGGCCAAGCCAGTCCACAGGATTCTTCTGCAAGATGGCTGAATCCCTTTTGGAGTTTGCTAGCAACCCTTTTGGGTCACCTTTGGGGGGGTCATATCTCATCCTTGCTTTCCTTTCCAATTTGCCAGGCTGGCATTCCTGTCTTTCTCACTCTCTTTTCTCTCCAAACCAAACCTTTTTTTCCCCCCACATTGTGGGTGTGGGTACAGTTCACATCAAGTGAAAGAACTTCAGTTCATAATTAGGGGGGAGTTGTTGTTTTTTGGCCTTCATCCCCAGCACAAAATCTGTCATAACGAGAGTCTGCCAAATTGTTGGAACAAAGTGAGACTGTAGAATCTTTCCTGTGCCAGGTTGTGTGCGTGTTTGGACATATTTTTTTTCTAGATAGTCCAACTTACCGGGTCATTTCACTGTCATTTTGTCATCGGAAAAATCTCATTCTGCACGTCAATGAAACGAGGGGCTCGAGTTGAAGCTTCTCTGTTAGCATCAATGCCAGGTAAAAAAAATATACTCATCATTTAACATACCTGGAAAAGACTGTTGAACAGTGGTCAGAAAACCTTCCAGGAACTGAGCATTAACAACAATTTTACACAATGGCATAGAAATCTAATAAACACACACACAGAGACACATATAATGTGCCTTGTTACATTTGTGTTGCATTGTGCTGATAAATAAATAAAGGGAGGCTAGTATAGATCTATTTCAAGCTATTTAGCTCTCATCAGCTAGCCATACCCTTACTGGGAATCGAACCTGGGCTGTATTACATATTAGGCACTTATATTAGCCACTAAGCCACAGGCTCTCCTCCTTTATCAGCTAAGCCAGGGGAATAGGTATGTATCTATACTAGTCTCCCTTTATTTAGTTATCAGCACAATTGCAACACAAATGTAACAAGGCAACATAAAAAAAATGGCTTTCTGCCTGGATGGCTCCCAGAGTGAGCCGATAGACAGAAAAGGGAAGCCAGTATGCTCCCTCCCATATTTGGGCACACTAGGGGTGTGACCTAATACATACATATACTACATATAATATCATAATATAATAATATAATATAATTAATATAATATAAGATAATATAATATAATATACATATAATATAATATAATATAATATAATATAATATAATATAATATAATATAATATAATATAATATATATAATATAATATAATATAATATAATAATAATATAATATAATATAATAATAATATAATATAATATATAATAAATATATATATTATATTATATTATATTATTTATTATATTATATTATAGTATATTATATTATATTATATTATATTATATTATATTATATTATTATATATATTCTATTATATTATATTATATTATATTATTTATATTATATTATATTAATTATATTATATTATATTATATTATTTATATTATATTATATATTATATTAATTATATTATATTATTATTATATTATATTATATTATATTATATTATATTATATTATATATATTATATTATATTATATTATATTATATTATATATTATATTATATTATATTATATTATATATTATATTATATTATATTATATTATATTAATATAATAATAAGGTACTTGGTTGATACCTAGGATGCTGGCAGCAAACCGTATCAACCATTAGCACCAATCAACGGTATTTGTGATGCATTTTTGAATGTTCAGTTGGCTGAGTTTCATGCTTAATGAATAAAGTATAAATAACAACAACAACAACAACAACCTTGTAAGATTTGGTGATCTGATAAGATTGGCTATTATAGTATTGTAGGCTTTGTTTTTCCAACAAATATCCTTACCATCAGTCTGGTCTTAATTATCAGTTCTTTTTTTAGCAAGGGGTTCTCTGCCTGGTTGCTGGGTGGGCATGGCCATGGTAGCCGTGGCCTAGTCAGCCTCCTGCACCACAATGGGAGGCGGGTGGTTGGTGGCGCTTTGCCCTCCCCACTTCCAGAGGTTTTACTTGAGCCTCCAGGAAGGCAAAAATGGCCTCCCCAGGCTCTGGAGGCCCTCTGGAGGCCAGAAATGGGCCCGTTTCTGGCCTTTTAAAACTTCCGGTAGGGCTGTTTTTCACCCTCCCTGAGCTTCCGCCCATTCCCTGCATTTACCTGCATACAAAACGGGCTGTGTGGGGACTCCTGGGAGGGGCGGGGTGGGTGGAGCCAACCAGGAATGGGAATGGGGGGGGTGTCTCCGAATTACTACAGAATATTAGCTAGAGGTTCTCCTGAACCCCTGCAAACCCCCAGCAGACCACCCCAGCAAGTTTATTTCCTATCCCCAGGTGAGAGCAGCAGACAACCTGCCAAGGTGGATAATGCCAGTTTTTCCTATCTGTCACCATCTTTGAAACTCTGCAGGAGACAAAATATAGAACAGTATTGGCTTGCAAATGATATTTATCTCCATCCATCCATCTTTCTATCTTCAGCATTTCTATTCCTCTCTAATTGCATACCTCTAGGGAGTTTGCATATCCAATTAAAAACATCATGACAATCATGGTAACTCATAAAATATCAACAATATGATGGTACCTTCTTATCAGTTAGGAAGCAAATAATAAGTGTGTGTTTGTGTGTGTCTCTCTCTCTCTCTCTCTCTCTCTCTCTGTGTTAATCTTCTAAAGCCTGTTGGAAAAGCCATTTTCATTATTTTCCAGTGGGTGACTGAAGTGGGCAATTGTTGCATTGGAAGAGAAGTATATTCCAGAGGGTCTGGACGGCTATAAAAAATATTGTATCTAGATTCTTACTCCTTGTAGCTCCAGTTGCATTTCCACTTAAGCAGAATGGGAAGGACTGAGTTATCTTCACGTTGACTTAATGAACAATGGACAATGGACTCAATTAGCATTGTTAAGAATGCAACAGATTTGGCATACAGAAATAATGTCAGCACCATGGGTCATGAAAGGGTCAGCGTCTGGTGCCTTGAGATATATTATATTTCATTTCATTTCCTACAGTTCTTCAGCCTTACTGGACCTTCTAAAAGTTGAGGTTCAGTTCATCGGGAGAAGATCAGCTTAGAGAAGCTGAGTTACCTTTAATTAAATCATTTTCTCAAGTCTGATGGCCTTCATTGTGATAGCCTCCATCATAGATTCAGCCCAGTTTAGTCATGCTTCTTAATAATGCTGGTACTTAGAATCATAGGGCTGGAAGGGAGGTATTCTAGTCCAACTTCTCCTTCAGCGTGCCTTGGAGGATACTTTGTGGAAAAACAATTATTCAAAATTCAGGACTGACAAAAGTATCTTCTGCAATGCTTTGTGTGCCCTGCTAGGACAGAAAAAGCTGACTTTGGGTAAAGAAATTTCACTCTTCTGCTGATAAACACATAAACTGGAAAGAGCGAAACTTAACTCCCTCTAGATACCTTCTCAGTTTCACAGATTTATCCAATCTAATAAGTACTGGCTTGTGATGGCAGCCATATTAAATGACTAAATCTAGTTGTGAGGAAAGTTATGACAGATATATTCCATTAGAAAAGAAATGAAGAATTCACCTTTCACATTTACTGTCAGAGTTTGTTGCAAAAATCAAATCCAGAAAGCACACACAGGTGACTGATCTTAGCAGTATTCATTAACTTCTCTTTATATACATAATAACACATGAAGTGATATATACAATTCCAAGAGATGGTTCACAAGCAGAGGAGAGAACAGCAGAGAACAGTTTCAGTTTTGATTCAGAGTTGCAGACTAGATTAGTTCTCTTGCACAGACTCAGAACTACAGAGGTAAGCCACGCCTAGACTCTGAGCCATCTGGCATGGCTCTCAGTCACCAAATAGTTCCCATTGGCTGATCCAGTTGCCATGCCTATACATTGGCTGACCTTGTTACCATGACTCTGCCGGTTCATGAATATTCTGACATTTACTAAATCATTTTTGGAGAGACAACACTTCCTGACTCTTCACTGACAATTAGTTAGGCTAGGCTAAGTTTGTTCCATGTAGCTGTCCATTGTGGGAGTTGTTTGGAAACAGGCTTATTAAAATTGTCAGAACCATTCACCAGATTGGAACTTGCCCTTGTGTTCTGAACTTTATAAGGAAGTTCAGAAATTTGTTTTAGACAGACGTTTTCAACAGATTTAGATAGTGACACGGGGAGTCCCAGAAGCGCTGGAAAAGAAATCTTTGCTCTTCAAAGGAACCAGATCTGCTAACATCCTTGTTATGTTAAGGAAAAGATAGAAGAAAAGATCTTGGACAGCTTATAAAGGAGATGTGAGCAATTTTTTTTTTACCAATCTAGGGAATATACTCTGGTGTTCTGCTCTTCCAGACAGCTTCAGAAGTTTAGCTTAAAACAGTCTCTTCACCCCTTAAAAACTCAACTCTCCAAAACTAAAATGAAAGCCCCCAAAATGTCAGTCTATCTGCTCTGAAATGCTCTGAGAGTTATAAAGATCGCAGAGAGCGTCATCCATTCTGATAGAATAGGAATAGGAATAGGAATAGGAATAGGAATAGGAATAGGAATAGGAATAGGAATAGGAATAGGAATAGGAATAGGAATAGGAATAGGAATAGGAATAGGAATAGGAATAGGAATAGGAATAGGAATAGGAATAGGAATAGAATAGAATAAATTCTTTATTGGCCAAGTGTGATTGGACACACAAGGAATTTGTCTTTGGTGCTCTCAGTGTACATAAAAAGACAAGACACATTCGTCAAGAATCATACGGTACAACACTTAATGCTAGTCATGGGGTACAAATAAACAATCAGGAAACAATCAATATCAATATAAATCATAAGGATACAAGCAACAAAGTTATAGTCATGCAGCCGTAAGTGGGAGGAGATGGGTGATAGGAACGATGAGAAGACTAATAGTAATAGTAATGCAGCCTTAGTGAATAGTTTGACAGTGGTGAGTGGATTATTTGTTTAGCAGAGTGACGGTGTTCGGGGAAAAACTGTCCTTGTGTCTAGTTGTCTTGGTGTGCAGTGCTCTATAGCATCGTTTTGAGGGTAGGAGTTGAAACAGTTTATGTCCAGGAAGCGAGGGGTCTGTAAATATTTTCACGGCCCTCTTTTTGACTCATGCAGTATACAGATCCTCAGTGGAAGGCTGGTAGCAATTGTTTTTTCTCCAGTTCTGATTATCCTCTGAAGTCTGTGTCTGTCTTGTTGTGTTGCTGAACCGAATCAAACAGTTATAGAGGTGCAGAAGAGAGACTCAATAATTCCTCTGTAGAACTGTATCAGCAGTTTGAGCTTTCTGAGTTGGCACAGAAAAAACATTCTTTGTTTTGTTTTTTTGATGATGTTTTTGATGTTAGGTGTCCATTTTAGGTTTTGGGATATGGTAGAAACTAGAAATTTGAAGATCTCTACTGTTGATGAACAATTTTTGAAAGCCTGTCCAACCTTGTCTACCCACCGTGGATTATTTCTCAGGCAAAGGATGAATAATAACTGGACTTCCAAACAGTAGATCTATGATGTGACAAATGCTGGGTGAAATACTCCAAGAGTGACTCAGTTATTGCAACAACATTGGGTTTTGCCAGACTAAAATCTGGGCAGAAGGTTTATGGTTTTGAAAGCCAGGATTGCACAAATGAGATAAAACCTGATATTTTTTATTAAGCAAAGCATAACGAAAGAATAACTATGATGGCAGAGCATAATAGAGACAGGTAATATTCATAAACAAGACAATAAAAACAGACTGGGCAACATTCAATATAAATGGAGAACAATACTTCATATCCCTTTGGTAGCTGAAAACCTGTCATCTTTGGAGAGACATCTATGAATGTTCTTCCAGCTGGTACAGCTAGTCCTTGACTAGGATAGGATAGGATAGGATAGGATAGGATAGGATAGGATAGGATAGGATAGGATAGGATAGGATACAATACAATACAATACAATACAATACAATACAATACAATACAATACAATACAATACAATACAATACAATACAATACAATTCTTTATTGGCCAAATGTGATGGGACAAACAAGGAATTTGTCTTTGGTGCATATGCTCTCAGTGTACATAAAGAAAAATAAAATAGAATACATTCATCAAGAATCATAAGATACACTTAATGATAGTCATAGGATATTAATAAGCAATCAAATCATACTAGGAAACAAATAAAACAATATAAAATGTAAAGATACAAGCAACATGATTACAGTCATAAGTGGGAAGAGATAGGTACTAGAAAGGATGGGAAGAATAATAGTAATAAAGTCTTAGTAAATTATTGACAGTGTCGTGGGGATTAGTTGTTAAACAAAGTGATGGCATTGGGGAAAAAAACTGTCCTTGTGTCTAGTTGTTCAGGTGTGCAGTGCCCTATAGCCTTATTTTGAGGGTAGAAGTTGAAACAATTCATGTCCAGGATGTGAAGGGTCTGTAGATATTGTCACAACCCTCTTTTCAACTTACAGGTATACAGGTCCTCGACTTACGACCACAATGGAGCACCAACTTTTAAGCTTTGATGTATACCATCTGAATCTAATTTTGGGAGGTACATTACAAATGTTATTAATTAAATGGACTCAACCATTGAAATAATAGAAAATATTTGTAGCTCGGGTTTTAGATTTTGGCAGTGGTTTACTCTCCAAGCTTGTTTCAATTTTCATTACCGGAGTAGGTAACATCACCAGCAGGATTTTCCTATCCTAGTCTCCTTACTTATTCAGTTTCAGTTTAATAAAATTTGTATGCCACCCACTCCCTTGGGACTCTGGGTGGTTCACAGGCAAGATAAAAAACATTTAAAAATTTAAAATAACATACAATTATTAAAATTAACTCACCATTCATTCTGTCTATGTGGGGCTGGATATTAATCAACAGCCTCAGGCCTGCCGGAACAGCCAGGTCTTGGTGGCTTTACGGAAGGCGGGGAGAGTGGTAAGGGTCTGGATCTCTACAGGTAGATTGTTCCACAGGGCTGGCGCAGCTACAGAGAAGGCCCCTCCCCGGGGGGCCGCCAGCTGGCATTGTCCGGTTGACGGCACCCGGAGGAGGCCCAATCTGTGCGATCTTGTTGGTTGTTGGGAGGTAAGTGGCAGGAAGCAGTCTCTCAGGTAGCCAGGTCCTAAACCATGTAGGGCTTTAAAAGTAACGACTAGCACTTGAAGCGCGTCTGGAGACCAATGGGGAGCCAGTGCAGCTCGCGGAGGATAGGTGTAACATGGGTGTATCTAGGTACACCCAGTATCGCTCGCGCGGCTGCATTCTGGACCAACTGCAGTCTTCGAACACTCTTCAGGGGCAGCCCCATGTAAATGTCCTGTGTGCCATTTGATCAATTATTGTGTGATTGGTTGTTCATTTGGAGCTATATTTAAATTCCCAGCAGCTGAGTCGTTCTCTTGTTGATTGGTTGTTCGAATGGTCTGGGTTCTTACATATTCATATGCTGGATGTAGATCACGGGTGTCAAACTCGATCGTTTCACGTGACATATCATGACATAGCATGACATTTTTTGCCTTTTCGGAGCTGGGGTGGGCGTTGCCTATGTGTGACACATCTGGCTAGCGGGCCACCAGTTTCATAGGCCTGATCTAGATCAATATGCCTGTTAAACTCAACCGTTACCAAGAACAGTGGGAGTTCTGTTTCAAAACATCTGGAGTATAATGCTATATGGGAGACAGGGTAAAGAGATGCTGCCTATGGAATAATCCAATAAGAGAGAGCACAAGCCACAGCTGTAGAATGGACAGAGCAAAAGGCTCAGGAGTGGGGCTCTCTTAGGTTCTCACACTGTAGACATGACAGCAGGAGAATTGTACTTTCAGACTTCCAGGATTCTGTTAATGTAGCTTTACAATAAATTAGAATTAATTTGCCTGGTTATGTTTCATATCTGGCCTAGCTGGTAAGCCTGACAGGAAGGCCCCAGATGACTTCCTCCAAACCTCCAAGCCAGAGGTGGCATTCAGCCAGTTCAGACTGGTTTGCTTGAACTGGTAGCTGAAATTATGGGTGGGCCCGCCCCCCCTCTCCTCCCCGGCTGGATACTGTCCTATTTAGGCATGTTTTTGAGCAAAGCGCGCACCTGGCAAACCAGTGGTAACAAAATGCGAAATCCATCGCTGCTCTGAACATTAAAAACTTCAATTATACCATTAATTGGGACTTTTTCCCCCCTTTATGCCCTTGCTTTCCCTGATTTTGATTGCTCGAAATATATCAGCAACGCAAGAATATATTTTGATAGTAGAGGAAGAATCCTCCATAGATTTCATGTTGCAAAGTCTATGATGTCTTTAGCCAAGTGTCATTGAGTAATAAGGCAAAGAGACAGTTATAAAAGCTCTCTTTACACAAAGTCAATACATGTTTACATCTTACCCCCAAAATCCCTGACAGCTATATTGTAAAAGGAAGCTGTCTTGGACATTTTCTGTCAATATAAATACACTGTCTTGACACCCATGTGCTTTGTCATGCTACCTACTCATAATCACAGTCTCGAGAGTTTTAATTATCTTTCCCAGCCATCAGAATTTGCATTTGGATTGTCTCTTGGTCTTTCGTTGCTAATTCGTCACGTGCCTGACTCTTCCCCAGGTGGGATGACAATTGGTCATTCTCTGTTTATATGATGAGAAGTCTTTTATTCCTGCAGTGCTCAAACAGTTGACTTTAGAAAGTTGCACCTCAAGAGATTAAAGTCTCATTGCTTTCCCCTGGATGGCCTGAATCATCAAAATTCAACCCAAAAAATGCATTTATATTTCCTGGCACATAAGCATACTTTTCACAGGTTACATTTCCCACATGACCAGCTCAGCGATAAGGAGAAAGATAAGTGGGAGCAGACTCAGTGGAGAATAAGTGGATGAGGAAGGTGACAGGACAGAAGGTAAACAAAGGAAGAACGGAAAAGACAAGCTCTTGTAACCTCCCCCACCCCCCGGGAATAAAGGCCTTACAAGAGGGACTCTTTGGTTGACTGGCATCTGACATGAACAGTTGACAGTTTTAGAGAACTGACCCCAGAATTCTCAGCTACAGAATGCCTCTGATCAGTGGTGGGTTTCAAAAAATTTTGGAACCTAATCTATGGGATTGGCCTCCTTTGTGGGAGTGGCTTGCCGGCCATGTGACCTGGTGGGAGTGGCTTCCTGGTCATGTGTTCTCTCTCTCTCTCTCTCTCTCTCTCTCTCTCTCTCTCCTTCCTTTTGTCTCTCTGTCCCTTTTTTCTTTTTTCTTTCATCTCTCTCTCACTCTTTTACTTTCTTTCTTTCTTTCTTTCTCTCTCTCTCTCTCTCTCTCTCTGTCAGTCAGTCAATCAGTCTGTCTGTCTGTCTGTCTGTCTCTCTCTCTCTGTGTGTGTGTGTGTGTGTGTGTGTGGCAGTGGTGGGTTTCAAAATTTTTTGGAACCTCTTCTGTAGGTGTGGCCTGCTTTCCGGGTCCACTGGTGGAACCTCTTCTAACCGGTTCGGTAGATTTGACAAACCGGTTCTATCGAATAGGTGCGAACTGGTAGGAACCCACCTCTGTCTCTGATGTAGACTATTCTTCTAGATCAGTGGCTTCCAACCTTTTGGGCACCAGGGATTGGTTCCATGGAGGGAGTTTTTTCCATGGATTGGAAGGGGCGTGGTTTCATGTACTGAAAATAAAGAATGTTCTTTCTGCACCAACTCAGAAAGCTCAAACTGCCCAAAGAGCTGCTGATTCAGTTCTAGAGAGGAATGATTGAGTCTGTCATCTGCACCTCTATAACTGTCTGGTTTGGTTCTGCAACTCAACAAGACAATCACTGACTTCAACAGATAATTAGAACTGCAGAAAAAACAATTGCTACCAATCTGCCTTCCATCGAGGACCCTTCAGCGTGCCAGAGCTGATATAGAGGTTTGCAAGAGGCCATGGCAGCCGAAAATGGAGCTTAGGAGCCCATTTTCGCTGGCAAAAGCACCACAGCCCAGTCCTTCATTGTTTCCAGGGCAGCCCTGAGGGCCATATCTAAGTACTCCACAGGCCGGATCCAGCCCCCGGGCCTTGAGTGTGACACCCCTGCCCTAGGCATTCCCTATCAACTATATATTTATGAATAATTGCTCCAATCTAAAGGAAAATAAAAAGAGCAATTAATATTTGCGTCCATTTGTGGGATTGCATCCTTAAGTCTGTGTCGTTCCTCTGATGACCTACCATTGGCCTAAAGTGGACCTCCCAACAAGGACAGGAACCAATCTGTAGTGAAAATAGCATCACCTTCCGCCCCGGAGACCACCACGCAATTCAAGTCACTCATAAAACTTAACAAAGCCTTGAAGCATTTACAACTTTCTTCAACTGTTAACGGCACCTTTACCAAATACTTTTATTAAATTGCAAATTTTATGTGCCAAAATGCCCATGCACAATAAATTAGCCATGCCCTTATCAATCTCCTGGCGAATGTGAAGGCGATTTGGAAAGGGGGAGGAACGAAGGTGGGGAAAAATCCCCCCAACATGTTTAGTGTTAAGGATAAATAAAGTAAAGAAAAACACACATACTTTATTGCATTTTGTCAGAGGATTATGAAATACGCTGCCAGAATAATAGAGCATAAGCCACAATTGGTAGCAGCAAAAGGATTGCTTGATAATGGAAAAGACTAAAATTCAAAGTGGAGGAAAGAGATCATGTCTGGAAATATTATACAGTATTAAATCTTAAAATATTCCAAGGAGGTTGTCATAAAAGCTTTAAGGAAATAAAGCTTAAGCTCCAGAAGGCCTTTATTTTTTGAAAGCCTGCTGATGATTTTCTTGGTAGAATTAACTGTGGGTCATAATGTTTACCCATAGTTTGCTGCTTTAATTTTCTATTAAATCCCACCCAGCCTCTGGAAGCCATGGTTTTTGCAGATATATCGGTGGTTTAAATTGTGGTAGCCATTAGTGCAGAGTGAGAGTAGCAATAGCAATAACACTTAGACTTATTTACCACTCCATAGTGTAAGCATATTGCCCCCAACAATCTGGGCCCTCATTTTACCAACCTCGGAAGGATGGAAGACTGAGTGAACCTTGAGCCAGTCAGAATTGAACTCTTGGCAGTGGGCAGAATTAACCTGCAATGCTGCAATTTAACCACTGTGCCACCACAGCCTTTTTTTTTTTGGTGCTAATGCTTGTGGAGAACATCTCCCAGGGACTACTTGTAATTGCTGAAAAATCCATGGAAGCGGGTAGGGTAACAAATAGATATGGAAGATAGGTTCTCCCACCCACACACAAAATAACTTACTTGGGATGCAGTGCAGTGGTGAGATTCAAAAGTTCTGTGGGAGTGGCTTGGTGGGCGTGGCATGGCTTGGTAAGTATGGTGTGGTGGGCGTGGCAGGGGAAGGATACTGCAAAATCTTCATTCCCTCCCGATCAGTTGGGACTCAGGAGGCAGAGAATAGAGGGGCCAGGGCCAGTCAGAGGTGGTATATACCGGTTCTGTGAACTACTCAAACTTTCTGCTACCAGTTCTCTAAAACTGGTCAGAACCTGCTGAATACCACCTCTGATGCAGAGGGTACATCTGTTATCACCAACTTTTTATTGCCCCATCCATTCTAATACCTAGACAATATTTGCACCTACCTTCCTCTGAGAACGAAAATAATAGAAAATAACAGTAGGGTTGGTGTCAACCCTGAAGCTGGCCTGTCCAAAGCCATCTTGGAGCTTCCGTGATGCCACACTAGCATGAGGGGTAGGGGGGGGGATTAGAGATACTGTAGCTGGGGATGTATAGTCAAAATAAAATACTTTCCCCTGGAAACTAAGGACGTTCTCATGCCTGGCCGGAGGAAGGTGGAATGATGTCACTAGACCAGTGGATGCTGCATTGATTGGGCCATGTGACTGATTGTTTGGGACTAGGGCAGTGGTGGGTTTCAAAATTTTTTAGAACCTCTTCTGTAGGTGTGGCCTGCTTTGTGGGAGTGGCTTGCTGGCCATGTGACCGGGTGGGAATTGCTTGGCAGTCATGTGACTGGGTGGGCATGGCCAACTTGTAAAATGTGGTGAAACTCACTTAACAATGCTCTTGCTTAGCAACCAAAATGTTGGCTCAGGAACTCTGGCATTTGAAGCACACAAGTCTTAAAGCTGTCAAGTTACAAGACCCTTGCACCCCTAACCCTTTAGAAAAATATCCCAGGGGTGTTCAAACTTGACAGCTTTAAGACTTGTGGACTTCAACTCCCAGAATTCCTCCTCTCGCTCTTCATCTTGATGATGTGCGGATGGGCAGGGGGAGGGAGCTGGAACCGGTTCTAAACAGCACTGTAGATTTGTGGAACCTCTTCTATAGAAGAGGTTAGAATTGGCAGGAACCCACCCCTGGACTGGGGGGAAAAACTGTTAGTTTTAATCAGGTGAAAACCAAGGGGCCCTACAGAGTTGCTTTTAACCAGATATGTGCCAGTTTGATATTTCCAATAAAGCTATTCTTCGAGGAACCTACCTGCTTCGGAGGAGTTGCTTGTAATCAGGGGTGGGTTCTGACTGGCTTTACTGGTGGCTCGCTCATGTGTGCGCTTTGCACTTGCACACCAAATGCACACTGCACACTCATGCACGGTTCATTTAAAATTGTTCTGCGCATGTGCAGAAATAAAAAAAACAAGATGACCGTGGTGGCAGCGGCAACCAGGGAACCGGTCCGGAGCCTGGCAGGCCTGGGTTGCTGCCAGTTCCAGCGACCCAGAGCACCATACTACTACCAGTTCGGCCGAACCAATCCAAACCAGTAGGAACCCACCTCTGCTTGCAATGGATCTATTACTTGGAACCCTGACAGTCAGATCCAGTCTTTCTTAAATAATTTGTTCTTCACATCGATTGGGATCTAGATTCCAAAGCTTCCAGTGAATACTAGCTAAGGATTTGCAGATTCAGCAGCTCTGTACCTGTGGAAACCACCTGTTTAGAGAAAACGGCTTGTTTAGAGATGTCTGCTGACAGCCTGGGTTTGAGATTTGAGTGCTGTGTGATGGGGTAACCTCTAATTACTTCCCCCGGCTGCTGTCTGCCTACCAGTTCAAAAGCAGGCAAATGTGAGTAGATAAACAGGTATCACTTTGGTAGAAAGGTAACAGCGTTCCATGTGCCTTGGCATATATTCATGCTGGCCACCTGACCATGGAAATGTCTTCAGACAGTACTGGCTCCCTTGACTAAGAAACAAAGTTGAGCAGTACCCAGGGGTGGGATTGAAAATTTTTAGCAGCCAGTTCTCTTCCTGGTTGCTGGGTGGGTGTGGCCATGGTGGGCATGGCCTACTCGGCCTCATGCACCATGATAGGGGGATGTTTTCACCCTCCCCAGGCTTCAGAGGCTTTTCTCAAGTCTCTGGGAGGGCAAAAATGGCCTCCCCTGGGCTCTAGAGGGCAGAAATGGGCCTGTTTCTAGACTTTTGGAACTTCTGGGTGACCCATTTTTCATCCTCCCCAGGCTCCGGAGGCTTTCCTTAAGCCTCTGGAAGGGCAAAAATGGCCCTGGGGCTTCAGAGGCCCTCTGGAGGTCAGAAACGGGCCCATTCCTGGACTTCTGCAACTTCCAGGATGCCCATTTTTCACCCTCCTAGAGCCTCCACGCAGACCCTGGACTTACCTGGCACCCAAATGGGATGCGTGGAGACTCCTGGGAGGGGAGGAGAGGTGTGGGCAGGGCCAGCCAGTCCTTTCAACTACCAATTTGACGAACCAGTTGTAAAATTAGCATCTGGTTCATTCAAACCTGTCTGAACCGGCTGTATCCCAGTCCTGGCAGTACCCCTTAGAACTGGACACAATTGGATAGGGAAACTTTTACCTTTAGCATTCTCTAACTCTACAGAACTCCAATAGTTGGCTGGGTCCAAAAATTGTGATAAGCTAACCACACTGTAGCTTACTAGAGTGCAATTTATTGAATCCAGCTAATTGGGAGTCAGTAAATCACACTTAAACAAATGTTGGGGTTTAGGACAAGTGCCATTGATTGCAGAAGATCCTTCTAAGTAAGATTGAGCTGGGCGTAATCCAGAAGATTAGGAATAATGAGTGCTAGTCTGTTTCAGAAACGTATCAGCTGGGGTTCACCTAAGACACCTAAGTTGAGTGAAAATGGGGTTATGTCAAGGATGAGATGGTGTGCAAAAAAGAGATAAATTATTAGGTTGGAAATAAATGAGCTTCATAGGTCAGAAGTGTTATATGAATCATCAAAAATGTTTGTACTGAATCTTATACACTCGTGACTACTTGAATATATTATATTTTCACAAAGAAGGGGTCCATCAGAAGCTATTTCTCAAGATTTTACCTTTTCTGCTCTAGGGCATTCTTCAATCATAAGTGCAATGTTCACATTTAGCAAAAAACCAAATTTTCAGAGATAGATAAATCCACTAGACTTGGGTTACTCAGGCACATTCTTTGGAAGGTCATCACCTATTCAGACAAATGGGTGGACAGAGTAAGAGTCATCCAGTTCAATGGCTTTGGGTTTCGAAGGACAAATTAAGAAACATGACAATGGCCCACCTAGATTACTTCTGTGTCTCACAAAGTATTCATATTGCTTCCTGAGAACCTTTGTTGCAGGTTGCCTGGTCCAGGTGATGCTTAATGTAGGAAGTCCAGAGATAGACATTACATGCAGGACATCCTGACCCACAATTTTTTCTAAATGTTTCCATTATTCAGTGACTTCTGCTTCCCAAAATGTCTTGCTACATTCCTCCTGTCAAACCTCTCCCATTTTTCTCTGGTTTTGACTAGTGGTGAGATTCAGCCAGTTTGCACCTATTCAGGAGAACTGGTTGTTAACTTTCTAAGCAGTTGTTGGAAGAAATCTCCTTTTATTTTTTTCCACTTTACAAGGCTAATCCTGTAAGGAAGGCAGGAAGGAAACATTCTGGTGTCGTTTCTAGCCTAATCTTTATTGCCCTGTTTACAGAAACTGCCTCTCTGGTTAACCCTGATTACATTGTAACAGCTAAGACGAAGCGCCCATCGATGTGAGTGATGTTGAGTTGGCCATGGCTGACCACCGAGCCATGCTTACCCAACTGGTCATTAGGGAAGAGAACTGGTTGTTAAATTATTTGAATCTCACCACTGGTTTTGACCCCTTTATTTGTATAACATGCTAAAAAATTAACCCGTATTAATAAAATACACAGTTTCTATGTTCACATAACATGGCCAAACAAAGAAATCATATAAAGGTTTAATGTGTAATCTGGTTCATACAACATACTAAGACAATGACAGAGTTCTCATAATATGTTGAATCATAAACTCCCCAATCCCATTTTAATCAAGGTTAGTCTGTTGTGTGAATTTGTCTAAAGTGTGGGGCTATGTCAGAGGAAAGTAGCTACAACAGGATTTGACCTACATTGGAGAGACTAGAATTCTTTATTGGCCAATGTGATTGGACACACAAGGAATTTGTCTTCGGTGTATCTCAGTGAACATAAAAGTCATGTGATAAATCATGATCATAGTCATCATAAATACATCATGAATCATAAGATACAACACTTAGTGATAGTCATAGATGCTAAATAAGCAATCAGAATCATACTAGGAAACTAAATAAAACAATATAAAGATACAAACAGCAAGGTTATAGTCATAAGTAGAAAGGAGATAGGTAATAGGAAGGATGAGAAGAATAACAGTAATACACTCTTAGTAAATAGTTTGACTGTGTTGTGGGAATTAGTTGTTTAGTAGAGGGGTATCTAGGCAAATAAATGCAAAATCGTGAGAGCCGTTTTTTGACAGATCTTTCATTTTATCACTACCATAATGCTGGAGAAGACTCCTGCGAATACCTTGGACTGCAAGATGATCAAAACAGTCAGTCCTAGAGGAGATCAACCCTGACTGCTCTTTAGAAGATGAAACTCAAATACTTTGGCCATGTAATGAGAAGGAAGGACTCACTGGAGAAGAGCCTAATGCTGGGAAAGATTGAGGGCAAAAGAAGAAGGAGACGATAGAGAAGGAGGTGGCTGGATGGAGTCACCAAAGCAGTAGGTGTGAGCTTAAATGGACTCCAGAGGATGGTAGAGGACAGGAAGGCCTGGAGGAACATTGTCCATGGGGTCGTGATGGGTCAGACACGACTTCGCAACTAACAACAACAACAGTGTCCCTGTAAAATAGGTTGGGCTAAAACAGTAATCGGCAGGCCCAAGGTCACCTAGCACAATTTCTTAACTAAAGATAAATGTGGACCTGGATCTCCCCAGTTCTAATCCATCTTAATCTGTATATCACAATGGCTTTCTGTTGCATATCACCCGAACTCTTTAAAAAGTTATCTACAACGATCAACCAACCACCATTCAAAAATCCCTTTGAGGCTTATCCATCTTATTTAAAAATGTATACTATCCTGGGGATTGTGATTGGGAAAAAATACTTGAAAGAAGAAGGAAAAAGCAATTTTGAGAAACCTGAGGATAATATATTGCAGCTATCCAATTAAGACCATCATGCCTCCAGTGGGCCTATACTTTAATTGCACCTTTGTTAGCACTTCTGAAGAAGCATTTTACATAACGCTTCTTTAAAAGGAGTAGGTTTATTATCAGATGTTTTTGTTGCTAGTTCTTTCTTCCAACGTCAAGTGTGGTGAAAGTTTTGCAAGTGTGAGGCATGACAGATTTTCCTGACCCTGCTACAATTCTTGCTAGAACTAGACAGTAAAAATAGTTGATATATATATATATATATATCAGATTTTCACACTTCCTTGTAACTTTTGCATATGCTTATCACTAAGCACATTCCATCCCACTTCTACATGAATAATGCTATTTAAACCTGCATGTCGACTTCTACTTAAAAAGGATTTTAAAAATTATTTTTAAATAACTGCACCCGGGAACACGCATCTCTAAACAAAATTTCTCCCTGAATGTGCCTTCCAGGGGTGGGTTCCTATCCTGATTCCTACCGGTTCGCGTGTGCAGTTCACTGTAAATTGTTCTGCGCATGCAGAAAGAACATTAAAACTACTGTATTTTTCGGAGTATAAGATGCATGTTTCTCCCTCAAAAAAGAGAGTGGAAACCTGGGTGCATCTTATACACTGAATACAGCATTTTTGGCCTCCCGAAACTCTGCCCCCTTTGCAAAAATGTCCATGCATAGCCTTTAGGAGGCTTCCAGAGTGCTGCTGGGGACTGGGGAGGGCAAAAATGAAGGGAAAACAGGCCATTTTTTGCACTCTATAAGCCTCCTGAAGGTTATTCATGCCCTTTTTAAAACAAAAAACAGCCCCATTTTCCCCAAAAATTGGCTGGTTTTTTGCTCATTTTTGGCCCCTCCCCAGTACGGCTATTCATGCCCTTTCCCCCCCCCCCCAAAAAAAAAAACCTGGGCTCATTTTTGCAAAAAACGGGCTGTTTTGGGGAGGTCTGCAGAGTACAAAAACTTTTTAAAAAAATTTGCCTCTTCAAAATCTTGGTGCGTCTTATACTCCAGTGCATCTTATACTCTGAAAAATACGGTAAACAAAAATGCAGCTGCGACTGGGGAACCACTACTTGTTCAACCGAACCAGTGTGAACCAGTAGGAGCCCACCTCTGGTGCCTTCCAAAAAACATATATTGATCTTAAACGGAGCACAAAATCTATGGGAGATGAAAAGCTGGATGGATAAAAGCTGAGTTCTGCCTTGCATAGGCCTCTGGGCGATGGGAATCACATCACTTTGCTGTGGAATTTGCCAAGATCAAATCCTACAAAGGTCTTTGCATATCACAATTATAAGTCCCATATATCATAGCCTTTGATCTGCATGTACTTCGCTGTACAGAGACAGTGCCGGACACGACTTGTTAGAGACAAGGATATAATGCTGGTAGTTGACAAGCCATCTGCCGCCACTTCTCATCTCCGGCCTGCATTTGATTTAATCTATGAAGAGGAGAAATTTCTGCATTTGCATCCAGATGTCTAACCAATAAGTCTGGTCTGTGCCCTTTTGTGGACTGACTGTCATTTTCAGAAGGGGAGGCAGGCGAGCTATTGTCCGTACTGACGTTTCAGCGGTGGGAAAGGTAATTTACCAGCCCTGAAATGTCACTTATGTGATCTGCATCGTGAATAGGGTGAAGGCATCAGGACATAGATGGAACATCGCTGGGCTGTGCCTCCTCTCCATATACAGACTGAGAATCCACAGTAGATAGAGCTCTCCTAGATGAATATCTGCTCTCCTAGATGAATATCTGAATATTTATCTAATGGTGCACCAGCAAAATGAAATCATTGGGGGTGGAAGGTGAGGAAGGCTAATGAGAGATAAATGAATATAACAGAGCTGCTTTCTGTCCTAGATACCTCTGCCAGGATGGTAGTCCCTGTTTTTATGAATCCTTTTCTCCCCCGTACTGTTGGAGAGCAACTTTTCCATTGGGAGGAGAGATTAAACAGGGAATTAGCATGGACTCATTATGTAAACACAAGAAGGTAAGGCCTGATGCCCCCTCGAATGCCTTTGAGCCTTCTCTAGTCTTTTCCAGCTGAATCAGCCAGTCTGGGAAGATTCCTGTAAAATAGACATAAAACAATAAAGTAGCTAAATTGAAACTCCACACATGTGGGTCTGGTTATTCATGCCTGAAACATACCAAAGTTGTTAAAATAAAATAAAAATGGAGTTGCTCCCTTGATAAGTTTTTGTTCAAGTCTCTGCACTTTATAAAATTACAATCTGCGTATGCAATTTTTTTTTGGGGGGGGGAGGCAGAGGTTGCCTGGATGGGCTGCTGCTGGAATAAGGTATTTTATAAAATCCACATCCCCTCCATCTAACAAAAATGAAGCATCCTTCTGATCTTGGTTGATCTCGGCAAAGCGTTAATTGAGAAAAGATTACTGCTCCTGCAGAGAACACAACGCACCGACGTTCCCAAGGAATTGATACTGCATTTGTAATCGAGACTCAAAGGATACTGAAGGATTAGGGGCAAAATCAGGCGGGGGGGGGAAGCGTTATTATCGGAAGGGAGCCTACTAAAATCGGGGAGCTATAGAAATCCCCTCATTTGTCAAATTAAACCGAGAAGTAGAAGACAAAAGGAGAGAGGCTATAATCAGAGTACTTGAAAGGGAAATTTTAATGAACACTAAAACTGGGGAGTGGACAAGTGTTCATATAATTGCTTTATGGGGCTCTCAAGCCTTTCAATTCAATTTAAAAAATGGAGAAAGTAAGGACAGCTGTCTGTTCTTCTTTGGTAGTTGCCACATGATCCCAGGAAAGGACATGGCTACTTTCAAGGATTGTGCACAAGTGCTAGATCAGCACTTCTGCATGCCTTAAAGCAGGAGTCAAGGAGCAACATCAAGGCGGCGTCACGTGACCTATCACAACTTTTTCCCCTTTGCTAACCCAGGCATGGACGTGGCCAGCATGCGACGCATCTGGCCTGGGGGCCCCGAGTTCGACAACCCTGCCTTAAATCATTTGTTGAATTGGAGGTACAACACAAAAACTCTTTAAAAATCCTGGAATTTCAAGTAAAAACAGACAAGTTTCTTCTTCTTAGTTGGAAAGGGATGATTCACATGCGTTTTAAAAAAATACTGAGATGGGAGAGGGCAGTGGTGGGTTTCAAAATTTTTTAGAACCTCTTCTGTAGGTGTGGCCTGCTTTGTTGGAGTGGCTTGCTGGCCATGTGACCAGGTAGGAGTGGCTTGCCAGCCATGTGACTGGGTGGGTGTGGCCAACTTGTAAAATGTGGTGAAACTCACTTAACAACGCTCTTGCTTAGCAACCAAAATGTTGGCTCAGGGACTCTGGCATTGAAGTGTGCAAGTCTTAAAGCTGTCACGTTGCAAGACCTTTGCACTCCTAACCCTTTAGAAAAAAAAACCCCAGGGATGTTCAAACTTGACAGCTTTAAGACTTGTGGACTAAAGCTGTCAAGTTACAAGACCCTTGCACCCCTAACCCAGAATTCCTCCTCTCACTCTTCATCTTGATGATGTGCGGATGGGTGGGGGGAGGGAGCTGGAACCGGTTCTAAACGGCACGGTAGATTTGTGGAACCTCTTCTATAGAAGAGGTTAGACCTGGCAGGAACCCACCCCTGGGGGAGGGGGAACAAAAGTTAAGAAAGATGTTGTTGTTTAGGTAATTTAGGCAATTGGGTAACCCTTGAAGGTCTTATAGTTCGACACCCTGTTCAAGCAAGAGAATCTATATCTGTGATGACAAACCTATGGCACGCTTGCCACAGGTGGCACACAAAGCCTTCTCTTGGGCATGCCAGCCATTGTTTTAGCCAAGTTCCATTGCACATGTCATGCACCTCCCACCAGCCAGTTGGTCTCTGGGTATCTGCCCCCATGTGCGGGGGTGAGGTCCATGTTGGGGACACGCGGACACATGCATGGAGGGCAGGGCACATGTGGGGGATACCTGGGTGCATGCACAGAGGGTGCTCGCATTGCATTGTGGGGGGCGCATGTGCTTTGGGCACTCGGCACCAAAAAGGTTTGCCATCATTGATCTATATCATTCTGGACAAATGGCTGTCCAATCTCATCTTAAAAACCTCCAGTCTTGGAGCATCCACAACTTCTAGAAGCAAGCCATTCAACTGTTCTCCTTGTCAGGAGATTTCTCCTTAATTCTAGGTTCAGTCTGTCTTTAATGATCTTCATCGGCTACTTCTTGTCCTGAACTCTGGTGCTTTGAAGAATAGGTTGACCCACATCTCTCTGTGGCATCCCCTCAAACATTGAACAACTGCTATCCTGTCACCCCTAGTCCTTCTCTTTGTTGAACTAGACAATCCCCAGTTCTCACAACTCTTTGGTAATGAAGTATTGGACCAATCATTCAAGCTGAGATTGATGCAGCCAACTCAATGTGTAAATCAGGAGTAAAAAGGATGGTGTGATTCCAGAATTTTAGGAAAAACCAGAAGGTTTTAAAAAAAGCCCATGTCTGTGAGTATTAGTTCTCTATCAAATTCACAGATGGGAAATATTAAGAAAACATGTTGGAAGGAATGAAGGTCTTTTGAAGTCTACAGAATTCTACTTTAGCTTACATGTTACAGGAGGATCGGGGGGCGGGGGCGGGGGGGGGAAGGGGACTAGAAAGAAACTTTGTTATCCTTTTATGCCTTCTCAACTTCTCCCAGGACTGTCCTCCCCCAGGGTAGAAGAGTGTATTTCATTTTTTTTTTTTTAAAAGTACAGAAGTATAGAATTCAGACTTGGAGTTTAAATTTCTCTTTGCTTCTTTCCTAATAGGTGCATCTACTATGCAGCAATTGGGGAGCTAGAGTTTGATTTGGTAGATGCTCGGGGCAACTGGACTGAGAAAGAAGACTGTCCGGAGATTTGCTTTAGAGATTTGGAATGTAGGCCACTGCTCTGATGCTTGGAAACAAATACCAGGTAGTACTCAACTTACAACCATTTGTTGAATGGCCGTTTGAATTTACAATAACTGTCAGGGTTCCAAGTAACCAGGGGTGGGTTCCTGCCAGTTCTAACCTCTTCTATAGAAGAAATCTACAGGGCCATTTAGAATCGGTTTCAGCTCCCTCCCCCCGCCCATCCGCACATTATCAAGATGAAGAGCGAGAGGAGGAATTCTGGGAGTTGAAATCCACAAGTCTTAAAGCTGTCAAATTTGAACACCCCTGTTTTTTTTTTACTAAAGGGTTAGGGGTGCAAGGGTCTTGTAACTTGACAGCTTTAAGACTTGCGTGCTTCAATGTCAAAGTTCCTGAGCCAACATGACTGGAGGAGGAATTCTGGGAGTTGAAGTCCACAAGTCTTAAAGCTGTCAAGTTTGAACACCCCTCGGAGGGTTTTTTCTAAAGGGTTAGGGGTGCAAGGGTCTTGTAACTTGACAGCTTTAAGACTTGCACTCTTCAATGCCCTGGCTGTAGGAGCCCAGGTGGCGCAGTGATTAAATGCAGCACTGCAGGCTACTTCAGCTGACTGCAGTTCTGCAGTTTGGCTGTTCAAATCTCACCGGCTCAAGGTTGACTCAGCCTTCCATCCTTCCAAGGTGGGTAAAATGAGGACCCGGATTGTTGGGGGCAATATGCTGACTCTGTAAACCACTTAGAGAGGACTGAAAGCCCTATGAAGCGGTATATAAGTCTAACTGCTATTGCTATTGCTCTTAAGTGTGAAAAAGGGTCATCAATCGCTTTTTCAATGCCATTGTAAGTTCAAACAGTCACTAAACAAACTTTTGTAAGGACCACTTGTGGTTTCATATCTTCCGTAATTTGTTGCCAATCCTGTTTTTACGCATTAATA
Organism: Thamnophis elegans; assembly: GCF_009769535.1. Lineage (NCBI taxonomy): Eukaryota > Metazoa > Chordata > Lepidosauria > Squamata > Natricidae > Thamnophis > Thamnophis elegans. Next base: position 12,378,729 of record NC_045547.1, on the reverse strand, counting down.
CAATTACAGCCACAATAAAAACCATAGATATATTTATACATGCTTTTTCTCTCTAGTTTGCATGGCAGGCACATTGTTAATTCTATTAAAAAATAAACAGTTACCTAGGTTCAAAGAATACGCTGCACTGAATTTTTGTGAAATTAGGAACGCCTTCCTTGCTCCAATAATTTTTACCATGATCAACAGCAAATATCCATTTCTTTATTGGTAATTAAAACAGCATAGCAATGCAGAGGGCCTGGGGGGGGGGGGAAATTCATGCCGAAACATGCTGATAACATCATGTTTAAGTCATCTACATAATTAAATAGCAATTGGTCTTAACCATTACTCATTACAGTGCAGCTTTATGTCATTCTGTTTGATGCTAAAGGATGTTCAGCATTTTGTAATTGATGGAGAAGCCTAATCTGTAGTGCTTACATCATCATCAGGAAGGCAAAGCAACAGTTTTTGATCTGATTTTTAATGCACTTTTTTTAAAAATAAAAAAAATAAAAAATGTCTTTGAAATAGGTCTAATTTAAGAAAATATCAGCCGTTCAGAAATTGTAAAAGTTAAACTTTGAAATCTAGAGTTTGGGGTTGCAGGGAAAATATATCTGATGCCTAATACAAGCTAATGGACATAACGGTAAACTAAATGGAAAGAAACTTTCTGCATTGCCCGTTGTTCAGTCTGAGATTAGTGCATGTAGTTGACAGCAATAGTACTTAAGACTTATATATGGGCCAAAAACTTTGGTTACAACATAGATCTAGTGGATTGGGAAAGAATTTGGAACACAAATTATAAACTAACACGATCAGCAGCACTTAAAGAAAATATATACAAAATGTTTTATCGTTGGCATTTACCGCCAACAAGATTGGCTAAAATGTACCCAAACATGAAGCTGACCTGTTGGAAGTGTAAAAAAGTACAAGGGACTTTCTATCACATATGGCGGACCTGCCCGGAAACACAAAAACATTGGACAAATATTTGGAAATGGGTGCAAGAAATTACAGGAGAACAGATAAAATACAAACCCGAAATCTTTCTACTGGGAATAATCAAAGGGAAATATACAAAGAAAATTAAGTACATATTAACACATCTGCTAACTACAGCTAGAATAGCATTTGCCCAATGCTGGAAACAAAATAATACCCCCTCGGACGAATTAGTGATAAAAATAACTTTGGATTGTGCAGAGATGGACAAATTAACACTGAAATTAAAAGATAAAGAAGAGTCGGAACATTATGAAATTTGGAACAATTGGTACAAATGGCTGCAAAACAAGAATAAAATTAATTAAGCCGAAAAACAATATATATATAAATATATACAGAACTGTGTATAAAGTGTGTAAATATAGAAGCGAAATATTATATACATGTACAGGTAGGATGACATAACAATGTTGATGTAATGACTGTAAGGTGTTGTAGAAGGGAAAAAATAAAAAAAAAAATCTGCTATTAAAAAAAGACTTATATACCGCTTCACAGTGCTTTACAGCCCACTTTAAGCAGTTTACACAGTGAGCGTATTGCTCCCAACAATCTGGGTCCTCATTTTACTGACCTCGGAAGGATGGAAAGCTGAATCAACCTTGAGCTGGTCAGGATCGAACTGCTGGCAGTCAGCAGAGTCAACCTGCAATACTGCATTCTAGTCACTGAACTACCACCATGGCTCTTATCCTGGGTGATGTCTAACTTAATGAAGGTCAGACCTGATTGGAATTCAAATAAGGGATATAGTTGTCCTAAAGACTTCTCTAAACAAATGATTAGCCCATTAACTTATTTTGGCATTTCTACAGATATTTTATGAAATAAATAAATAAATATTTATTTAGTGTATGGCAATGATACATTAGCCAGGTAAGTATGATCTCCCCAAAACAAAGAATAGCTTTCTTCAGAGCCAGATTTGACATTCTTCCTTCAGCACTCCTCCAGGGCAGGTATAAGAGAACACCTGTAGCCGAACACGTTTGTATATGTGGTAAAGGAGAAGTGGAAGATAATTCACATGTTCTATTACACTGCGAGCTATACAGAGCTTGTAGGTCTGCACATATTCTCCCCTTATTAGAGAGATTGCCAGGGAGGGCAGACAATTTTTATCTAGGCTTTCTCCTCCAGGACACTAACCCGGTTGCCACGTATGCAGTGGCAAAGTTCTGTGCTGCTGCAATGTCCGTAAGAAAAAAATTGGCTACAGAAGTATAGTACCATCTTGTACCAATTATCTGGACATACCTTTAACAATCTTTGGACCATTATGTTATTATCCACTTTTAATGTCAATACTTTTTAATTATATTTTAATGTTAGTATTTTTTGATATAGTGTAAAAACTGATGTGTATTGCTGGTCTTCGACCGTAATAAAGATTTTGCTTACTTACATTAGCCAGGAGACTACAGAATTAATACAAAGCAGTTGTTTGGCTGCAAACGATTGCTAGTCCGTTGAGTTTACGCTTGTGCGCTATCCAGAGTGCAATAAAGGGTGTGAACTAGCTCCACACTCAAATGGCTTGACGGCATTCTGCTGCACTTAAATATTGGGTGGTCACTTTTCATTCATTGCATTCGGGCAGGTTCAGGACTGGTTGAACCTATACCAGGGCTCAACACGCCATTACTTTTGCAACCAAAGGGGTACCTATTTATCTACTTGCATGTAGAGTGTTTTTGAACTGCTAGTTTGGCAGAAGCTGAGGCAAGTGATGGGTGCTCAAACTGCCAGAGTGTCGACCTTCTCCAGCATCATTAAGTCACTGCGACTCCATGCATCTCATGAAATAAAGAGAAATCATATGGTGGTGTTCAAAATTTCCTGAAAACGGTTATTATTAGTTATTAATATAATGTCAACCCTGAAGCTGACCCGACTGAAGCCATTTTTGACCGCCTTAGTGTTGCCACACTGTAGCTGAGGGATAGGGAGGAAGGAATTGAGATAGAGGGGAATATATAGCCAAAACAACATTTTTCTCTTGGGAACCAAGGACATTCTCACACCCGGTCAGAAGAAGGTGGAGTGATATCACCCAGCTGCCAACCTGTTCTGGGATTGGACCATGTGACTGATTGTTTTGAGAAAGTGCAAAAACTTTTACTTCTAATTAGGTGAAAACTGTGGGAGACCTAAGAGTTGGTTTTCACCAGATATGTGCCAATATGATAATTCCAAATAAAAGCATTCTTTGAGGAATCTACATGCCTCAGAGTCTTGCTTGTTACAGATTTATTACTTGAAACTCTGACATATAACTGAATTCTGTCTTATTTGGAAAAATGAATCTTACTGCCGTTAGTCAAAGTTTAATGGCCATTCTATCATAATACGTGGATGTCTTGAGCTGAACTGACTTTCACAAATGTTACCAAAGGAGTTAACCTATTCTCTTCAAGCAAAGATGTCAACGTAGTTTCAAGGGCAGCTCTAAAAAGGGATATTTCAGTAGTCTAACCTTGGGATTACCAAGACGAGATACTCCTTCCTGTCCCAAAGGTGCTTTTTCAGGAGGCAACTGGACTTTGTTTTTGAGGACATTGCAGTTCTCATCCAAGAAGCTTCTTCATGAGAAGCGAAATGTCTTCAAAAGAAAAAAAACAAGAAAGTCCACTTGCCTCCTGAAGAAGCATCTTTGGGACAACCATGATCTGGATGGCTGAGAATTTCTACAGCCTCCTTCCTGTGCTTTCATTCTTTTGCATGCCCTAAATTCTAAATTAAGTAGATGTTAAGCAAGTTGGCAATTCAACAGTGACAAGGCATGACCCTGGTGGATATAAGTATTAACTCCCCTATCCCCCCCCACCCCTATTTGCAAATCATGGATTCAGATCCTCAGCAAACATTGTGAGCACTTGATGGCAATTGGCAAAACTGGGGCAGGCAACCCATTGATGAGATATTTCATAATTAATTCACATATCGTTAGCTTTGAAAAGAAGCCCACATGAGAACTTTGAAAAAGGCTTTTATCTTCATTTTCAAAATGCTTGTCTAATACATTAATAATCATGGTTAGAAATGAAGCATAATTCCACACCCTCTTTACTTTATAAGTAATTCAAGCGATATCTTAAGAGGAAAGATAGGAATCACTTATCAGAGGTAGGAGAAAAACTATCTGCAGTGCTTGACCTGGAACCAGAATGAAGCAAAGACAGAGGGGCTAAGTAAGCCCCTCTTGGGGATAGTTCAATTACTGAAGTGGGTCAGACAATTGTTTGGGTTGGGTTAGGGTTAGGGTTACACATTGTGGATTCAAATGTGTTTTGTTTGTTTAATCTACTTGTTGTTGTTGTTGTTAGTCACAAAGTTGTGTCCGACCCATCGTGACTCCATGGACAACATTTCTCCAGGCCTTCCTGTCCTCTACCATCCTCTAGAGTCCATTTAAGCTCACGCCTACTGCTTCGGTGACTCCATCCAGCCACCTCATTCTCTGTCGTCCCTTTCTTCTTTTGCCCTCAATCTTTCCCAGCATGAGGCTCTTCTCCAGTGAGTCCTTCCTTCTTCTCATTTGGTGGCCAAAGTACTTGAGTTTCATCTTCAGGATCTGGTCTTCTAAAGAACAGTCTGGGTTGATCTCCTCTAGGACCGACCGGTTTGATTGCCTTGCAGTCCAAGGGACTCGCAGAAGTCTTCTCCTAGTTCATAGTTCAAAGGCCTCAATTCTTTAGCGCTCAGCCTTTCTTATGGTCCAACTTTCACAGCCATACATTGCAACTGGGAAAACCATAGCCTTGACTACATGCACTTTTGTTGGCAGGGTGTAATCTACTATTACTTCTATATTGTTAAGCAGCAGCCTAGGAGATGCACAATATTTTCAAAAGATAAATCAGCCATGAATCTGTAAATCATGGGGGTGGGGGTGGAGACTTTAAAGAGAAAAAATTACCAACAGTAAAAGTAATTTATTAAGGTTAAGTCCAGGTTAAGTCACTGCCACATACTTTTCTGAAAACATTGAAGACAATTTTACTACAATGTAGGAGTGACTGTAGAGAGTCTAAAATAACTTTGGTAGAATTATGTAGCAACTGTTAGCTATGCAAGAGGGGTTGAAACATTAAATCTGGAACAATCAGATAATATTCAGAAGAGACTCAGGTCTCCAATTCACTCAAGTATAAGGAGGGAGTAGAGCAAGGGTATCAAACTCAAGGCCCACAGATCGGATCTGGCCTGCAGGGTGCTGGCCCATGGGGCCACCCTAAAACATCAAACATCTGGCCTGCAGTGCCTCTGCAGCAAAAACAGAGCTCAAGAGGATTTGCAGGAGGCTGTCACAGCCGAAAACGGAGCTCGAGAGCCTGTTTTCGCTGGCAGAACACTTGGGCTGCCACAGGTGTCCCTGATGAGTGATGTTGAGCTGGCCATGCCCACTCTGGCCACCCCCATACCAGCCACCCCCCACCCCCGAGGTCAAATTCAACCCTGATGCGGGCCTCAATGAAATCAAGTTTGACACCCCTGGAGTAGATCACATAAATTGTGCCAAATCCTGTTTTTAAAGCCAATTTCAATAAAAGTAGTTTTAGCCTTCACATGGAGTTGATTTCATGGTCTGGTCTGCCTAGTAGGGCTGATATTGACTCTGAGAAATGACAATTTTTTTTTCTTGATTGAGACATGTAAGGTTTCCCTAAAGGCTATGCCCTCTTCCTTGCAGATCTTTATAAGTGGGTTGATTTATCCCAAGATAAATAATCCCTTAGACAATCAGCTTTTAAGCCAATTGGATCAGTATTCTGAAAGTAAGCCAGAAAACAATGACTAATCAAGGCTATTCTTTCAAACCTACTGCAATGTGGCCTCTGAATTTTGCACCAACCAAAACTTCGAGGCAGTCTTGAAATGTCTCAAGTCAACTCAATTCTTCGAATTTGTCCCTTTGAAAAAAAAAGCTCCTAAATCAGGGGTGCTTAAATCTGGCACATGGAAATATCAAAGGACCGGCCCAAGGTGCCTCTGCCAGCCAAAAATGGGCTGTGCGGGGAACTCGGAAGGCCTCTGTGCACCCCATTTTTGGCTGGCAGAGTGCTCCTGGAGGCCAGGGAGGGTGAAAATGAAGCATGCTCTGTTTTGGCTGGTAAAGTGCCACAGGAGGTATCCGTCCTGTTTTCCCCACACTCCCACCTCCGTTGGCCCACAGAAGAGAACTACAATACTGATCTGGCCCTCGAAGAAATCCAGTTTGACACCCTTGTCCTAAATGATGTGGTTCTTCTCTTAATCTAGATTCCCTTGCTGGTCTGGTGGTTAGAATAGAATAAAATAGAATGGAATAACGGAGTTGGAAGGGACCTTGAAGGTCTTCTAGTCCAACCCCCTGCTTAGGCAGGAAACCCTACACCACTTCAGACAAATGGTTATCCAACATCTTCTTTGAAAAAGTTACTAGTTCCTCTTTTGTTTTTGCTCTAGACCTAATGCTTTCCTCTGGTGCCACACACAACACTATAGTAAAACCTTCAAAACATGTAATGTTTTGCAGTTACTCCTAAAACTTTGCACTTCAAAGAAGAGTGGGACATATCTCTCAAAATGCATGGCACAATGGCATACAGGAATTGTCTTTTAAGTGTTAATAATTAAAAAAAATGTGTGCTGATACACTATAAGAATATAGGGTATATAAGGAAGTCTCAAAATTATTCCAATCTATTTATGGGTAGACGAATGAAAGGAAACATCTCACTGAATTTTCTGTGAATATCTCACAGTGGCTGTGGGAAATACCCTCAATAATTTATGGTGTCTTCAGTATCAATCCATGTTTTCTCCAGCAGTCACTGTGCACGCATGCACATCCAGATGAGCTGCTTTGAGGATCCTTTTTCAAAATGCTATTTTTCTAGGGACGGAGATGGATAAAATTAAAATCTCCAAAACTGTTTCAGAAAACTTTTTCATGCCCCTGCTTCCCCCAAATAAGACCTCCCTGGATAATAAGCCTAATCAGGCTTTTGAGTGCATGCGCTAAAAGATAAGCCCTCTTCGAAAATAGTGCAAACACAGCACCCTCCATGAGATGACCACGCTTGCTGCCTCCTGCACCTCTAAAATAATAAGACCTCCCCCAAAATAAGGCCAAGTGCTTATTTCGGGGGTCAAAAGAAAATAACACCCTGTCTTATTTTGGGGGAAACTGTTACCAATTTCAGTTTGGGTCTAGTAAGACTCTCCATCTTAGAGAACAATAATACTTGCTGTAAAAAGCTTTAATCATAGAAATGGATTTGTAAACTCAAAATGTATTGCATTGTGTATTTACAGGTTACTCCTTGATTTACAACAGTTCTTTTAGTGACTATTTGAAGTTACAACAGCACTTAAAATGATGTCAGCATTCCAAGTATCATGCAGAATTAAATCAGAGTCCAAGGCAAAATGATCCTTTTGGTTCCAATTTAATAAAGCAGACATCTTAGGCACATCTGTGTTAATCCCAATACTGGAAATGACATCAGAATTCCACCTAGTTAAAAGTTCATGATCTTGTCTCCACACCCACAATCCATCACATGGTCCAATCTTCTTCCACACTGGCATCCACACCCAGCTTCTTCCGGTCAGGTGTACTGGTGCGGAGACAAGGGTGACCTTGGCTTCTAGTAAAGAATGGAAAATAATACATTCCACAATCCTTCTCCTGTCTATTTCCCCCTCCCATCGACTATACTAATGAAACAGCATAATGAAATAAGAGAAAGTGTGGCAGGCCAAAAATTCTAAAAGGAATATAATTGCAGGCCTGACAAATGACTTATGACCATTTTTCACAAACATTTAAATTCACATTTCGAAAATGACAACCATTATAACATCCCTGGGGTCATGTGTTCAAAACTCAGATGCTTGGCAACTGATCAGAGGTGAAATTCAGCAGGTTCTGACAGGTTCTGGAGAACTAGTAGCTGAAATTTTGAGTAGTTCAGAGAACCGGCAAATGCCACCTCTGGCTGGCCCCAGAGTAGGGGTGGGAATGGAGATTTTGCAATATCCTTCCCCTGCCACACCCACCAAGTAATGCCACACCCACCAAGCCACGCCCATAGAACCAGTAGTTTTTTTTTTTGAATTTCATCACCGCAACTGACTCATATTTATGACAGTTGCACTGTCCCGGGGTCATGTGATTCCCCATTTGCGACCTTCAGACAAGCAAAGTCAATGGTGAAGCCAGATTAAACTTAACAATCGTGTCACTATCTTAATAACCACAGTGATTCATTTAGCAACCATGGCAAGAAAGGTCATAAAATGGGGCAAAGCTCAACAACTATCTCACTTAATACAGAAATTTTAGACTCTATTGTGGTCATATGTTGAGGACTACCCTTATATGAAAGGAATATTTCCTATAGTTATATTTTGCACAATAGCAGATTTCAGTCATTCTGAAAAGTTCAGATAGTGTAGGGATTTATAAATAAGAGCCATTCACTATACAATATAATAGCAGAGTTGGAAGGGACCTTGGAGGTTTTCTAGTCCAACCCCCTGCCTAGGCAGGAAACCCTATACCGTTTCAGACAGATGGCTATCCAACATCTTCTTAAAGACTTGCAGTGTTGGGACATTTGCACTTCTGGAGGCAAGCTGTTCCACTGATTCTAACTGTCAGGAAATTTCTCCTCAGTTCTAAGTTGCTTCTCTCCTTGATTAGTTTCCACCCATTGCTTCTAGTTCTACCCTCAGGTGCCTTGGAGAATAATTTGACTCCCTCTTCTTTGTGGCAGCCCCTGAGATATTGGAACACTGTTATCATGTCTCCCCTAGTCCTTCGTTCTCTTAAATAAACATACCCAGTTCCTGCAACCGTTCTTCATATGTTTTAGTCTCCAGTCCCCTAATCATCTTTGTTGCTCTTCTCTGCACTCTTTCCAGAGTTTCCACATCTTTTCTAACATCATGGCAACCAGAACTGAATGCAGCATTCCAAGTGTGAGCTTACCAAGGCATTATAAAGTGGTATTAAACATTTCACATGATCTTGATTCTATCCCTCTATTTATGCAGCCTAGAACTGTGTTGGATTTTTTGGCAGCTGCTGCACACGGCTGGCTCATATTTAAATGGTTGTCCACTAGGACTCCAAGACTATGAATGTCAGGCTTTTAAGCTTGTTGCTCCTGGTAGTTAAGAGATGCTATTGTAGGTCTCTCCACTGGCTCGAGTCCTAGAGGAAGCAATGAATTTTAAGTCATTCCTAGCATGTCTGAAAAAGAGAAAAAATTATTAATATGTCTCAAACAATGCAGAATGACTGAGCTAAAGTCCTACCTGTCAACGAGTACTTCAGCTTCAACCTCAATAATACACGGCAAACAATAGATACAAATTCAAAGTAACCACTCCAAACTCGATTGCAGAAAATACGACTTCAGCAACAAAGTGGTCATCACCTGGAATGCTCTACCCAACTCTGTTGTTACAGCCTCAAACCATCACAGCTTTCAATCTCAATAGTCTACTGTGGACCTAACCCCATTTCTAAGAGGTCTGTAAATGGGGCATGCGTGAGCGCACCAGTGTGCCTGCCATCCCTGTCCTACTGTCCCATTTATTCATACTTATTTCCTTTGTTCATGTCCATGTTTATACTTATACCTGTTATCTTGCACATGTTTGACAAACGAAATAAATACATAAAATAAAATAAACCCTGCTGAGGGACATCATCAATTTGAATGGGGGATCGCTGTGGAAATAGACTGTTGGACTGGTTGGGTCTTTTGACCAATCCATCCATGGTTGGTCTAGAGAAGAAGACAAAAATATTTTGAAGGTTCAAAAATATTTGAAAATTGCTTCTTTCTCATCTCATCTCTCTTCTAGGCTCAAGTCCACCCAAGAAACTGAACCTACCCATCTGTAAGAGTCTTCATGTACAGCAATGGTCTTTAGTCTTCTGGAGACAAGATGGATGATTGAAGAGAGAGGTTGACATTCAGCTTCAGTGTTTCCAAACAGACTGTCTGGTTTTCAGCCGGAGGTCTTTTTTTAATTTTAGGCAGTGGGAAGTATTGTGATGGAGTATTCCATAGACATGACCTATTACGAAGCCACATTTCTGCCCCTTATCGGTTCTGTGAACTAAATCAGATGTTATAGCAATATTATACTTGACCTTAGGAGATAACGTAGCTTGTATAATTTCCTTTAGAAGGTTATAAAGAGCCTCTGGGAATTCAGCTAATCCAAGAGGGACCTCACAAAATACCCTGCATTCTCCTGATACAAATCCATTTGAAATTCATCAGGCATCATGTGGTGTTCAGGATAGATCGCTATATTATCCACATTAAAGTACTGCAAGTTGAGTTAGGCCATTGCATTTGACTTCTACTAGATGAGAATATTTAATCGGACTAACACAAAAAGAACCCTGCAGGCATCTACATAGCCACAAGAAGGGTTGTTCCATTTTCGGAGTCTTTACTTTTATCTCAGTACTTAATATACAGGTTTGGTTATGTGTTGTGTTTCTGGATTGAACTCCATAGGTCCAAAATGCTAACTGTGTGGAAATGCGATCATACTAGATGGTAATTCTTGGTTCCAGATCTCTAACTTTTCCCAGGGGTACAGTAGAACCAGAGGTGGGTTCCTACCAGTTCGCACCTATTCGGTAGAACCGGTTCGTCAAATCCACCAACCGGTTAGAAGAGGTTCCATCAGTGGACCCAGAAAGCAGGCCACACCTACAGAAGAGGTTCCAAAAATTTTTGAAACCCACCACTGAGTAGAACCATAATATACTGCACTCTATAAGGCTGCCCTTGAGAACAATCTGGGAATGCAGTTGGTTCAGAGGGAGTGTGTGATATTTTTTGTAGAGTAAAGTAGAGAAACACTGTTCTGATTTAGGCTTCCCCAAAAGCACAAGGCAGAGACAAAACCCCTTTTATTAAATGAATGTGAATTCCTCTCATTCACATTTAGCAAGGCCTGGCTAACAGTCTTTCAAAAGAATATTTATGACTACAGACCTTATCTATCTTGGAAAGCTGCCATGTAAATGTTTTTCAAATGCATTGCTGTGCAAGGAAAGTGGGCACAGAGTCTCTGAGATTCACGGACAGATCTTCACACTCCTGAAATGAATCTAATGACCGAACGAACGAATTGTTTCCTGCAAAGGCCCATTCTCCTTTCACTGCTCTTTATTTCCTATGGGAGGGGCCAATCACCTTCCACCTGTGACTTTACTCCCAAGTCTAGCCTGATTTCTGAGTTGTTTTTTTTACTTCTGGCAGCTCTGCGTATGCGCACACTGGGAACAGGATCTAGCTGTTCCTCTGCCTCACTGCTGTCTAGCTCCGTAGGCACCTGATCACTGCCAGACAGCCTCAGCCTCGTCTCTGCTTTCAACACAGAGCCCTCGTCCAAGCCTTCCCCAGCCTCCAGGACTGGCCCATGCTCCTCCCCAACCTTCTCACTGTCTGACTCCATTGGCCACTGGCGGGTCACAACAAACAGTAGAGAATTCTATCTATGGAGATTCTCAATCATCCAGACCATGGTTGTCCCAAAGGTGCTTTTCAAAAGGCAACTGGGCTTTCCTAGAAAGAACTTTATGATCAAAAGCACTTTAGTAGACATTCTTCTTGAACTCAGTGTGTGACTTTATGCCTCAGTCATGTGATTCGGGATTAGGCTGTCTATGAAATACCATTTGAGATGGTTTAGCCAGAATCAGTCCGAGATCGGTGGATCAAGGTCTTGAAAAATTGGCAGGATCAGATCGTTAAATCCCCCGTACTGTTGAATTTCCTTCCGAGGGTCTTTGAAGCAGAGTACAGAAAGTTTGCGATTCAAATCAGGGGCATCATGCCTCATTAAAGTCAATGTGTATGCTGTTTGTATTAATGGCACATGTGTTTGTCATTCCTAATGGGGAGCCGAAACAGGTGGATGCAATGTTATATTACTCCCTGGGAGCCCTCATAAAACCAGAACTGAATACAGCAATCAGGTCCTCCAAGACTTTGCAGCCAATGATTAGGATCTCATGTCAATGGACACATCAAATTCCTCAGAACATCGACACGAAGAGAAATACGCCTTGAAACATTTTGTGAGTCTTCTCTATGTTTACTCGGATGTGTTCACTTTATGTGGGGAATCTGCCTTTATTCCCAGCTCCCTTCATGCTGGGGTGAGATGTTTTGGAATTCTTCTCCACTCCGCAGATGCAGTCTCCCGTAGCATCGTCTGCAATTGGTTTAATTATGCATCGGGCCCTCTGTTCAAGAGGACGAACGTTCATTAAGAAGCTAGGAAAGTGTCATATAGGCATGTATATCATTTGATATCTGATCACCGAGGCTTCTCACTTGATGAACCGAATTTGTCAACTGCACTACAGAACAGTTTATCTTTGCGAGGTGACAGGAAAGCTGTAGCTGTGTTGTTGATCCGTGCTGGGTGTTCATCACATACTTATTTTGATTTACAGCATAATCTTATACACCTGGTGGACTCATTCGAATCTGAGGGTGTATCTCTGTGTGGAAACCAAGAAATTTTCCAAAGGCCCTGATCGTTTGAGTAGACACCCCTTTCTCTGAAAGTAAAGGGACCCATAACAGAAGAATATGAATGTGTGTGTGTGTGTGTGTATGTGTGTATGTATGTTTATATAACATCTCTCTCTCTCTCTCTCTCTCTCTCTCTCCTCTCTCTCTCTCTCTCTCTCTCTGTGTGTGTGTGTGTGTGTGTGTGGTGTGTGTGTTTTCAACATAACTCTGGAACACCTAAGCAATTTCAATCAAACTTGGTACATGGATGACTTACTCTCTGGAAACAAATACTGTGGGGGTTAATATACCCTTAACATCCCTCATGGTGTGTGTTCTGTTAAGATACACCCTGTTGTGCCTTAAAATGGCTTCTACTGTACAACACAGCGGAGTTGCATGGTAACAGCTTCACAGTACTCCACAAGGGGGCTCCCTCTGGTAAGGGGGAAAATCCAAAATTAGAAATCACGTTTTGTCTGGACATTTCCCCCCTATAATAAATACCAGGACAATATTGGGTTATCGGCTAGTTTATTATAAATGAATCTCTATGAAACCTCCCATATCTCAAGTGGTTCAAAACATATTCTATAAAAAGCTCTTCAAAGGTGCTGAGACATGCAAAGTTGAGACATGCAAAGTTGTTGAGAACTTTTATATCTGAAAAAAAAAAAAGATTTGTGCTGTATCAGACACTTCATGGACATAACATGTTTAATGATGCAATGACATGTTGAGTAGCAACATCCAGAAGGATTATGTCAATGAAGATTCTCAGTCATATAGGTAAAGTTATCTGAAGGTTGAGTCATGGCAACTTGATTTATTTGTTAGTTTGAGATGTTTTGCTGCTCATCCAGGTAGCTTCATCAGATGGAGCAAGTTAGTTAGGCATAGAGTCAGTGGAAGATATCCACTCTTCCCGCATCAACCTCAGAGTTTCCTCCCCAAGTTTGTTAGTCTCAGACTAACAAGAAAATAAGTCCAGTTGCCATGACTCAACCTTCAGACACTTCATTTAACTTGCAAGAAAGGATAAATCTCTCGCTGTCTCTTTTTTTATCATCTGATATATTAGGTTAGATCCTTTCTAAGTTTCTTCCCTCTGCCTTTATTCAGTTGTGGGCTCCTTAGCCTTTTTTCTGATCAATCCTTCGGGGGCATTTTTTTCCTCCTCCCTTCCCAAGGTCATTCTCACATTTAACCGGAAAAAAAACACCAGAATAGCAGAGCTGGAAGGGACCTTGGAGGTCTTCTGGTCCAATCCCTGATCAAAACACTATACCATTCAGACAAATGGTTGTCCAGTCTCTTCTTAAACACCTCCTGTGTTGGAGCATCCACAACTTCTGAAAGCAAGTAGTTCCATTGATTGTTCTAACAATTGCATTAATGTTTACAACATGGCTACAGCTTTCCTGTAATGTCATTTCATTACAGTAACTTCAGTTAGCTGTCTTTAAGAAGACATTGGACAGCTGTTTGTCTGACAGAGTAGAGGGTCTCCTGCTTGAGTAAGCAATAAGGACTAGAAGACCTCTAAGGTCCCTCCCAACTCTGTTATTTTATTGTGGCCTCTGCTATGTGGAATGGCCTCCCACTGTTAATATTCAGCTAACCCGGATTCTGTTCGTTTTCAGGAAGGCTTTGAAAACTTGGTTGATCCCTGAATATTAAGTTCAAATGCTAGCTGAGCTCATCTTGGGAAGCGAAATAAACCCCAACACATCCTAATCATGTATTTTATTATTCTTGTTGATTTTCCCCTGCTCATCTCGTGGAGACATTGTAATTTTATTTTTATCCTGAGCCGAGGTGGCGCAGTGGTTAGACTGCAGTACTTGCAGGCTAAATCAGCTGACTGCTAGCTGCAGTTCAGCAGTTCAAGTCTCACCAGCTCAGGCTGACTCAGCTTTCTATCCTTCTGAGGTGGGTCAAATAAGGACCCGGATTGTTGGGTGCTAGATACTGACTCTGTAAACCGCTTAGAGAGGACTATAAAGCACTGTGAGCGGTATATAAGGCTATTGCTATTCTTCTATACTACCCAGAGTTACATTTTGTGGACTGGATTACCATACCAATCAATCAATAGATCAAGCAAGAAGGTGGCGATATTCACACAAAGGTGATATCACATGACTGTGATCCTTCTGTCTCCACACGTGTTTCCTTGAGTGTAGACCAGTGGTGGGATTCAAATAATTTAACAACCGGTTCTCTGCCCTAATGACCATCTGGGTAGGTGGGGCTCGGTGGTCATGTGACTGGGTGGGCTTGGCCAACTCAAGATCGCTCACATTGATGGGCGCTTCACCTTAGCTGTTACAATGGTATTAAGGGTTAACCGGAGAGGCAGTTTCTGTAAGCAGGGCAACAAGATTAGGCTAGAAACAACACTAGAATGTTTCCTTCCTGCCTTCCTTACAGGATTAGCCCTGTAAAGTGGAAAAAAACAAAAGGAGATTTCTTCCAACAACCGGTTCTCTGAACTACTTAGAAAGTTACCAACCGATTCTCCTGAATAGGTGCAAACTGGCTGAATCCCACCACTGGTGTAGACGAAGACTTATATTCTGACCATGACACCACTGCAGAAAGATTGCGGAGAAGAGACCTTAAAATAAGCACGTTTTCGCTGCTGAGTTCGTGAATATAATGCCTTCTGAAATGCTGAATATGTTTGCTGAAGGGGCTGCAATGTCAAGCTCTGTAGAGCTGGGTGGAAAAGAAATGATATCTTGAAATTGGCTTGAATTAATCTACTAATCAACCTGCAAACTATCCCCCAGAAGACAGGAAGACGCATAAAGACAGGAGTCTAGGTGCTGAGAAGAATTCAGGTTGCTCTTCCACGCGCGATACCGCAAAGCTGTGCTGAAATGACTGGAATCAATTTATAACAGAGAGTTACTGACCTTTTAAAAGGTTGCCAGCCCATTTATATATCTCCTGTGGTGCTCACCTCCTTATTCATGCTTAGCATATGCTGTCACTCTTGCAACATTACCTCTCGGTTCCTTGTTAACTTCTTTTGAGTATGTACAGTGCATAGGCCTATTGAACTACCTTTGAGGGCACTGTCAACTAAAAAGAAAAGGAGAGAGAGGGAGCGAGGAAGGGAGAGAGAGAGAGAAGGAGAAAGAGATGGGGGGAAGGAAAGAGCAAATAGAAAGAGCCTTTCCTTCATCATTACTAATAGGGAAGCGGTGGCTCAGTGGCTAAGATACTGAGCTTGTCGATCAGAAATGTCGGCAGTTTGGTGGTTCGAATCCCTAGCGCCTCGTAATGGAGTGAGCTCCTGTTACTTGTCCCAGCTTCTGCCAACCTAGCAGTTCAAAAGCATGTAAAAATGCAAGTAGAAAAATAGGAACCACCTTTGGTGGGAAGATAACAGCCTTCCATGTGCCTTCGGCGTTTAGTCATGCCAGCCACATGACCATGGAGACATCTTCGGATAGCGCTGGCTCTTCAGCTTTGAAACAGAGATGAGCACCATCCCCTAAAGTCAGAAACGACTAGTACATACATGCAAGGGGAACCTTTACTTTACCATTGCTCTAATTTGAAGAATACTTGGAATGCTGGTTGAAAGGGGGAAGAACGTACATATTTAACCAGAGAAAAGATAACCTAGGAGAAGAACAGGCAGAGCTTTGAGGCGGGGTTAGATGTATCATCAACTTAAAGTTATTGCATTCCCACAAGCAGGAACATGGTGGCTCACGTGGTTAAGACGCTGGGATGAAGGCTAGCAAGTCTGCGTTGGAGTCCCGAGTGCTGCTGCGAGGCAGGGTGAGCTCCAGTCCTTCACTCCAGCTCCTGCCATGGAAATGAAAGGCACTCCCAACTGGGCATCCCATGGGCAGCAGTTACGACATGAACTAGTCCTTTCAACCTAGAAATGAGTAAGCCGAGGTGGCGCAGTGGTTAGGGTAAAGTACTGCAGGCCACTTCAGCTGACTGTTATCTGTAGTTCAGCGGTTCAAATCTCACCGGCTCAAGGTTGACTCAGCCTTCCATCCTTCCGAGGTGGGTGAAATGAGGACCCAGACTGTGGGGCCGATATGCTGACTCTGTAAACCGCTTAGAGAGGGCTGAAAGCCTTATGAAGCAGTATATAAGTCTAATTGCTATTGCTAAACGCCTCAGTCTTCTGACACGAGTGCAGTGCAATTGCTACAAGAGCTTCAAGCCCAACCTCTTCTGAATTCAGTTTAACTTTAGTTGAGCAGGTTCTTTTGGATAAGCTTGAATAAATCTTCTATGT
Organism: Thamnophis elegans; assembly: GCF_009769535.1. Classification (NCBI taxonomy): domain Eukaryota; kingdom Metazoa; phylum Chordata; class Lepidosauria; order Squamata; family Natricidae; genus Thamnophis; species Thamnophis elegans. The sequence continues at coordinate 12,361,905 of NC_045547.1, read as the reverse complement.
TGCAATCTTATAAATGCTTCTGATTCTTTGCAGCTGACATTTACCATATTTTTGGAGTATAAGACACACCTTTTCCCCTCAAAAAAGAGGGTGAAAATCTGGATGCGTTTATACACAGAATACAGCATTTTTGGCCTCCCAAAACCTTTCCCCCTTTGTAAAAATGCCCGTGCATAGCCTTTAGGAGGTTTTCAGAGTGCTCCTGGGGGCTGGGGAGGGAAAAAAGGAGGGAAAAACAGACTGATTTTGCTCATTTTTGCCACCCCCCCCAGCCCCCAGGAGCACTCTACAAGCCTCCTAAAGGCTATTCATGCCCTTTTTGGATAAAAACCGGGCGCATTTTCATGAAAAAACGGACCGTTTTTGGGAGGTCTGCAGAGTGCAAAAACTTTTTTTAAAAATTTGCCTCTTCAAAATCTTGGTGTGTCTTGTACTCCAGTGCGTCTTATACCCTGAAAAATATGGTATGTGGTTCAATACTACATTGGTGCCAGATAAGGGTCAATGGGATTTGGGAGGGTTTGGACTTGGTCATTGTGTTGCTTGTGGGAACACAATGATCCTAAGCTGATGACACACTTAATTCTGCCCTCCTCCCCCCCCCAGCTCTGTCTGCTTTTCTCTCACAGATACCCAGATATCGGGCACAAAATAAAATGGATTTTTACATAAAACTGCAGCTTTCATGTACAAAAAACAAGCTAAGTTTCTAATTCTTAGTAATTGTGATGGTTGATTGAAAATTAGACTCTTCTCAAGAGCCTGTGGAGGAATGTTTAAATGCAAAGGGGATTCTCATTCAGATCACTTCTGGAATTAGGCTTGTCAATTTTCATTTGCAAAACTCCGTCCAAAGTGAGAAAATAATTAGGCTTGAAAATATCTAGAGCACATGGAAGTATCACATGAAAAACAAATGGAGTGATTGTTAAGTAATGAGTTTCTCTTCATAGAAACTGGTGTGCACTGTGCAAAAGCAGCAAATAGCAGTAACTATTACTATTACTATTACTATTTATTAAATTCCTGCGGTCCTCCCTGCGACCTATAAGATCACATAGATTGGGGCCTCTCCAAATACCATCCGCCAGTCAGTGCCGACTGGCAACTACAACGGAGGAGGGCCTTTTCAGTAGCAGCTCCGACCCTTTGGAACGATCTCTCCGTGGAGATTCGTACCCTCACCACCGTCCAGACCTTCCACACAGCCCTCAAGACCTGGCTATCCCGTCAGGCCTGGGATAAGATCACAATCTGTCCCCACCCGAACGAAGAATGAATGTTGTGTACTATTTTACTCTATGTATTGTTTTATGTTTATGTTTATACCCCCCTCCCTATTTTATGTAAGCCGCACCTGAGTCCCCGCGGGGAAAAGGGCGGCCTATAAATATAATAAAATATCTAAAAAAATATCTAAAATATCTAAATTTATAGGTCACCCAATCCCGGAGGACTTCCCGGTAACAATAGCACTTAGACTTATATGCCGCTTCACAGTGCTTTACAGCCTCCTCTAAGCGGTTTACAGAGTCAGTCTATTGCCCCCACCAAGGATCTGGGTTCTCATTTACTGACCTCGGAAAGATGGAAAGCTGATGCAACCTTGAGTCAGTCAGGATCGAACTCCTGACAGTGGCAGAGTTAGCTTGCAAACACTGCACTTTAATCACTGCGCCACCACGGCTCAAGCCACCTACTCTACAATAGTTCAATATTATAGTAGATTTTTATGCCATCTTTATATATCATAGTACTAGGGAAAATGTAGTAAATGACATCCAGAATGAACTGGGAGCCAAAGGATCTTTTCTATGATCAAAGACTATAGCCATGAATAATGGATTTCCCACCTTGGCAAGTGGGTGGCCAAGATCTTTGATGTCGCTTCAAAATCAACACTCTTAAGTTTTAGTGCTTTTACATTTAGAAAAAAAACAGGATGAACTAACGATATTCTTCTCTGCTACCTGGAAATTAGGCTCCTCTGCACATAATTGCCATAATTCCTGATTAAATAGGCATGGGGTACCAACTAATGGGCATACAAAGAAAAAGGCTCATCAAATTATAACTATAAAGCAACCCCCTGAAATAATTAAAATAAATATTTTAATTCCTATTAAAATCACCAGATTCCACACTAGCTTAGCATTTTTGCACAGGGTGAGGGTAAGAATACCAAATCTCAAGTGCTTTCAAATAACTTCAAGGAATTTTTAAAAAGAATCGTGTGAAAATACACTTTTTCTTCAAAGCTTTTGATTCTACTGTCTATATTTCCTCTGTACATTTTTTTTAAAAAAAAATGGAATCTCTTCTGAACTAAACTAAAGCTTTGCTAAATTCTTTTTCAAAATCCTCAACTTATGACTGTTCACTTAGCGACTATTCAAAGTTATGACAGACCTCGCATGCTTACAATCCGGTCCCAAAGTACCAATGGCCACACAATCTCATCGCATGACTGCATGTTTTCAGCAACTGGCTTGCATTCACAGCCATTTGCAGTGTCTCTCGATCACACAACTGGGCTTTATGATGTTTTTGATTGAAACTGGCATTTACTTCCGGTTGTAAGCTGAGCCTGGGAGAGGGGTCAAGTACATTATCACTTTGGAGTCCTTTTGTGCCCACAAAAGATTTAAGTCCAACCCTTCTTGAATTCCATTGACTCTAATCTACCTTAACCATTTGTCCTGACCATTAGTAATTCAGATTCTTGTCTAGAGGTAGAATAGAATAACATTTTTCATTTCAATAATGAGCATGATGGAGTCCTTTAAATGGCTTGTGTGATGTGTTGTTGCTGGGGTGGGTGTGGGCTTTTATATTATTATATTAATTTATTATTCTATGTTGCACTTGTGCTGATAAATAAATAAAGGGAGAAGCTATTTAGCTCTCCTCAGTTAATCATACCCTTACTGGGATTTGAACCTGTACTGTATTACATATTAGGCAGTTGTTAGCCATTAAGCCACAGGCTCTCCTCCTTTATCAGCTAAGCCAGGGAAATAGGTATGTATTGTGTCACAACCCCTGATATACCCAAATATAGATCTATACTAGTCTCCATTTATTTATTTATCAGCACAAGTGCAACACAAATGTAACAAAAGGCAACATTAAAAATAATGGCTTTCTGTCTGGATGGTCTCCTGGGGTGAGCCGATAGACAGAGAAAGGAAGCAGTATAAGTGTGTTTGTGTATGTATATATTCCTGCAAGCCACCCTGAGAATAGGTGGCAATATAAAATGTTTACATAGGAAGATAGATAGATAGATAGATAGATAGATAGATAGATAAGAGATAGATAGATAGAAATAGATAGATAGATAGATAGATAGATAGATAGATAGATAGATATAAAATGGCTCTCTCTGTATCTATGTATGTTCCAGCATAACTCTGGAATGCCTTGAGCAATTTCTACCAAACTTGGTACCCAGATGACTCACTCTCTGGAAAAAAATACTGTGGTGTTCTGTTAAGATACAGCATGTTGTGCCTTAAAACAGCTTCTACTGTACTGCCATAAAATGGCTTCTACTGTACAGTGCAGTGGAGTTGCCACGGTAACAGCTTCACAGGACTCCACATGGGGGCTCCCTCTGGTAAGGGGGAAAATCCAACATTAGAAATTACATTTCGTCCGGATATTTCCCCCATATAAATAAATACCTGGGCAATGCCAGGTTATCAACTAGTAGATAAATAAATAAATAAATGAATAAATAATCCTGGTTTCTGATTTCTTGCACCTGACTTGGCAAAACTGGCAAAACTGGCCAGCAGCAAACAATTGGTTACTTAATGACCACAAAAAAGGCATAAAATCAGTCAGGGGATGACCCGTTTTATGACCATCCCAACTTATAACCTGAGTCCATTACGGTCGTAAATGGAGGACGACCTGCATTGCGCATGAGATTGAAGGGGAAAAAAGTTTTCTCCGCCTTTCGTAATCCTACAACTTGGACATTCAATGAAAGGGACCGAGAGAAGTTAACACAGAGATTGTAAGAGATCGTTCTCACTCATGGAAAGGCAGAGAGATCAACAGATTCCCCCCCCCCCCTTTCTAGTCTAGAATGGTCACAAGACAGAAATAGATGTTTCATCTTGGAAAAGAAATTTTCGTCGCCTAACCAGTGACTCCCTTTGTACTCATTATTGCAAAACAGAAGTATTTTCTGATGTCGGGGGAGAAAGTTGAAAGCTAAGTGTTTGCGTATGATGGCAATTAAAATCTAAAAAGATGCTTTTCCCAGCTGTTGCTTTTGAACTTGTCCCATGTCAGTGGCAAGGAGCCAGCATTCAATTAAGATTTTGCATTTTTAAAAACAGCATGTGATGGGTTGCATTATGTCACTAATTCCCTTTAAATTAATATTTAAAGGAGGGGGGGGGAAACATTGAAGCCGTAACAGTTGTGGTAGAGCATCAATGGTTAAACTTGGCTGTCACAGAAAATAGGGTTACCTTATTTGCTTGGAATTCAAAAGTAAAATAAAACAACAAAACCAAACTATCATGAGTTCTAGTTTTGACTTAGACCCAAAGCCAATTTGGTGACTTTCTCTCTTTCAGCCTTAGGAAGAAGAAGGCAAGAATAAATCACTTCCAAAAATCTGGCAAAGAAAACTGCTTGATCGCCTCCAAAGAATTGCCCAGAATCAAGACTAGCTCAAAAGGCACGAACATATATTTTAAAATCTATGTATATATAATTCATCAGGGCAAATAACTATATACTAATATTTCAAGATCCAGAGCCAGGAATTGTACTACTTAATGTAATTTAAGATTTAACTATCAAAGTCAAATTATGTTCGCATTTTCCCCTATTGCATGAATAAATTCTTCAGATCAAGTTTGAGTAACAAGATCACACCGACAAAATGTTCATCTAGAATAGAGTAGAATAGAATAGAGTAGAATAGAATAGAATAGAATTATTTATTACCCAAGTGTGATTGGACTGGACTGGACTTGACTAGACTAGACTAAAATAAGGAATAGAATATAATATAATTCTTTATTAGCCAAGTGTGATTGGACTGGACTGGACTAGAATAAGGACTAGAATAGAATAGAGCAGAGCAGAGCAGAGCAGAGCAGAGCAGAGCAGAATAGAATAGAATAGAATAGAATAGAATAGAATAGAATAGATAGAATTTTTTATTAGCCAAGTGTGATTGGATTGGACTGGACTAGAATAAGGACTAGAATAGAATAGAATAGAGTAGAGTAGAGTAGAGTAAGTAAGTAGAATAGAATAGAATAGATAGATTCTTTATTAGCCAAGTGTGATTGGACTGGACTGCTGGACTGGACTGGACTGGACTGGACTGGACTGGACTGGACTAGACTAGACTAGACTAGACTAGAATAGAATAGAATAGAATAGAATAGAATAGAATAGAATAGAATAGAATAGAATTCTTTATTAGTCAAGTGTGATTGGACTGGACTAGACTGGACTGGAATAGAATAGAATAGATAGAATAGAATAGAATAGAATAGAATAGAATTCTTTATTAGCCAAGTGTGATTGGATTGGACTGGACTGGACTGGACTGGACTAGAATAGAATAGAATAGAATAGAATAGAATGAATTATTTATTAACCTAGTGTGATTGGACTGGACTGGACTGGACTGGACTAGAATAGAATAGAATAGAATAGAATAGAATAGAATTCTTTATTAGCCAAGTGTGATTGGACTGGACTGGACTGGACTGGACTGGACTAGAATAGAATAGAATAGAATTCTTATTAGTCAAGTGTGATTGGACTGGACTAGACTGGACTGGAATAGAATAGAATAGAATTCTTTATTAGCCAAGTGTGATTGGATTGGACTGGACTGGACTGGACTAGAATAGAATAGAATAGAATTCTTTATTAGCCAAGTATGATTGGATTGGACTGGACTGGACTGGACTGGACTGGACTGGACTGGACTGGACTAGAATAGAGAATAGCATAGAATAGATAGAGAATAGAATAGAATAGAATAATCTTTTTTGGACAAGGGTGATTGGACACACAAGGAATTTCTCTTTGGTGCAGATGTTTGTGTATATAGTTCCGTGTGTAGGCGTAGCGGTCACCCATGGCCCAGTGGATAACGGGGCCGCAGAGCCACGCTGAACCACACAGGAGAAAACAAACTCCAAGAACACATAACATCTGATAATGCATAACATAACATCCTGAGATGTGCCCTACCAATGACGCCCAGGATTTGACCATATATAGAGAGAAACTTCCCTGAAGCAGTAGATTAGAAATTGTACCGTTACAGGCTGTTTTCTATCACATTGTATTGCTCCTCCTGCCTTTGTCCTGTCTCAATAAAAGGGGCTCTCAGGTTCTCATCTGGGTCGCTCCATCTCGAGAAAGTTCGTGTCCTGTCTTTTCTCAACATTGGCCTCATGGACGACCCACGGGAACATCACATTTGGTAAGCAGAGGATGGTTACTTCACAGATGTTGTCAGTATACTAAAACGATCTAACAATTGAAATTATTGTCACAGCTGTTGGCATTCTCTGAGAAATTTTCTCCTATGTTCATTGATAGCCATGCACATTATCCTCACGGTGTTTACAGGCAGAACTCAGCTAACCAACAGTTCATTTAGTGACGCATTCCAAGTTACAATGGCACTGAAAAAAGGGACTTACGACCGTTTTTTCACACTTATGATCATGGAAGCATCCCCATGCTCACATGATCAGATTCAGACACTGGCATTTGACTCATACTTATGACAGCTGCAGTGTACCGGGTCAAGTGATCTCCTTTTGTGACCTTCTGACAAACGAAGTCAATGGAATCCAGATTCACTTTAACAACCAGGTTACTAACTTAGCAACTGCAGTGATCACTTAACAACTATGGCAAAAAAAAGTTGCAAATGGAGCACAATTCACCTAACAATTGCTCACTTAGCAACAGAAATGTTGGCTCAATTTGAGGACGACTTGTACTTTAGCCAATATGTAATAAAATCTAATATCTTGTGTTAAGGGAATGTTTCTAGGCAATTACATGAGATTTTTTTTAAATAAGGATCCTTTTTAAAGAAACATGTTCATTTTAAAAAATACTTGACCAAATCATAAGTCTGGAAGAATTGAAGCTGACCTCCTATGGAAGGGGGTTGGCAAACCTAAAACACTCAAAGAGCCATTTGGACCCGTTTCCCACAGAAAAGAAAACACCGGGAGCCACAAAGATCCTAACCGGAAGCCCCCTGTTCAATGCTGGAGCTGACCGGAAGTTCAGTTCCCCCACCATAGTGCCTCCTCCTAGCGCAGCATACTTTTTCCTCTACCTGTCATAACCAAAAGCCCTATCAATTGTGGAGACAACTGGAAAACCCTTCCCTTGCCATAGAGTCTTCTCCTGGCGCACTGTGCTTCTCTCTCTCCTCCCCCCCACCCGAAGCTCCTCCTCAAATTGTGGCACGACCAGTGATGGAGCTGCAGCAGAGGGAGGAAAGAGCTACATGCGGCTCCAGAGCCGCAGTTTGCTGAGCCCTCTCCTATACAGTAAAGAAATCTGAATTGTAGCATCCTCACTTAATGAGTTCTAATTTACATTGGGATAAATTCTGTAAAAGGGAGCCTATTCACCAAGGGAAGTTTGCTGATAAACTGATGCCATTCTTCCCCTTATTTACCAAGTGGATATCCACCAAAAGTTATGATTAATAGCATATGGGTTGACTTGATGACTTCAAGAAAGCATTATGTATAAATCAATGAACAATTTACTTATTTGATGGCATTGCTTAAGGAGGATAAATAGAATTTCTACTATATTCAGACTAGATCAGCGATCACCAACTGGTGGTCCGTGAGAAAATCTGGGTGGTCTGCAGAAAAATTATTTGCATTTTTTATATTGCACTAAATCAGGGGTTCCTCAAACCTATGCCCCCTGGAATGGATATGTGCAATGAACGTTTTGTTGCTGCAGAGAGTCTCCCCCTTCGGGGTCTTTTTGTGTGGGTCGGAGGGGGGCAGAAAATTCTGACTTGGGTCTGCTTCAGCCTCCTAGGGTGGGGCTTTCGGCAAAGGCTGGAGGGAAGCACTGCTGGTGGCCAAGAGCTGGAGGACCTTGTTCCAGTGGGACTGCATCATGGCCTGGGAACTGGCTGACCAATCTCAGCCCACTGAGCCTGCAGGCGTTGGCACCTGGCTTTGCACTCCCACAGGTCTTCTCTCTGCTTGGAAAACCTATGATTGCAGTCATCAGTGAGGAGCTTCTATTGAGCCTCCTTCTTGGTCAGATCCAATTTGAACTGGGCCAGCTGTTTTGCCAACTCTTTCTTGTGGTGGCTGCTTAGCTCCAACAACTGCTTCCTGTTGGGGCCCTAAGGAACCCAGGCAGGCAGGCGATGAGTGGCTGGGAGGGGAGGGGTGAATAGAGGCCAGCAAGGCACCCCTTGAGGTGAGTGACATCAAGTTGGCCATGCCCACCCAGTCACATGACCACCTAGCCTTCCACCCAGCCAGTTATTAGGCAGGTCATAATAGTGGTCTGCAGGATTTAAATTATGAATTAGTGGGTCCCTGAGGTCCAAAAGAGTGGTGACCCCTGGACTAGATTACTCTCTGTTTTTAAAATGACCCTGTAATCCTAAATTGGGGTAGAGTGGGAAGGCTAGCTAAGCATTTACTGGCTGGATTGCCCTCCCTGACACCATGAGAGTTCACTGCAGTTTTTTTTTCTTTGCACCCTAAGGGAGAAACTTCTGCTACTATCAAGGATTTGAACTCCCAGTCTCCGAGTGGGAGGCAAGGCCTTCACCACTAGGCCATCACACAGCTCATGTTCAGATTAGATGAGAAATTGAAAGAAAACAGAGTAGAAGAGGAAAATTGGAAAACACATCAATACCGATGGGCAGAACAGATCCCTGGACATCTCCAAGAGTTAAGCAGGATTTACAAATATTGGATTTAATGCCTTTCTTTCTTTCTTTCTTTCTTTTTCTTTCTTTCTTTTTCTTTCTTTCTTCTTTCTTTCTTCCTTCCTTCCTTCCTTCCTCCTTCCTTCCTTTCTTTTCTTCTTTTCTTTTCTTCTTCTTTCTCCTTTCTTTATTCTTCTTTCTTTCTTTCTCCTTTCCTTTATTCCTTTTTTATTTATTTCATTTATATCCTGCCTTTATTAGTTTTTACAAATAACTCAATGCCATGAACATATCTAACACACTTTCCTCCACCTATTTTGCATGCAATAGCAAACTGTGAGGTGGTTTTCATCTCTCTATCTCTTCTCTCATCTCTTCCTCCCTCCCTCTCTTTTTCTCTGTCTTTCTGTTTGTCTCTGTCTCTCTGTCTCTGTCTCTCTGTCTCTCTGTCTCTGTCTCGCTGTCTCACTGTTTCTCTGTGTGTGTCTCTCCATCTCTCTTTGTCTCTGTGTCTCTGTGTCTGTCTTTGTCTGTCTTTGTCTCTTTGTCTCTTTCTGTCTCTCTGTCTCTGTCTCTCTCCCTCCCTCCCTCTCTCTCTCTCTTTCTCTGTCTCTCTGTCTGTCTCTGACTCACTGTCTCACTGTCTCGCTGTTCTCTCTCTGTGTGTGTCTCTCCGTCTCTCTTTGTCTCTTTGTCTCTGTGTCTCTGTGTCTCTGTGTCTCTCTCTGTCTCTCTCTGTCTCTCTGTCTCTCTGTCTCTGTCTCTGTCTCTCTGTCTCTCTCTCTCTCACACACACACACATACACACACATTCTAAATTAATACACTAGGTGCTTGCAGCCACTGTGGTTTTTCCATTGATCTTGGTCAGCTTGTTACACTGTTTTGGCAACTTGCTGATGTACCTTTCCCTGGGGATACAGCAGGGGTTTAATTGCTGTTAAACTCTCAGTGCCAAGAAATGGTTTCACACTCCCTGCTACATTAAAGATGACACTAATAAGGAAAGAGTGCCCGGGATTGTTCCGGGTTGGAAATTGGAGTTGTGGCGACAGAAACTTGGAGCCGAGTTGATGTAATAGGAAGGCCATAATGTAATTAGAACCGCGAACGTTTGTCATACCGAGTTAAAACGATACATTAATGAATCAAATAGGTGATAGAGGATTGGTCTTTCAGCAGGCAGAGGTGTTCTCAAGGTTAGATCGCCTTTAATTTAATAATCAGCAAAATGGAATCCCTAAATTATATAAAAAATTGACTTGAAGGGTTTGAGAACATTGCTTGCCAGTACCAAATCAAGGAGTCAGGCAGGCAATGGGTGCTGCGGGGGGCAGGAAAGGGCAGAAGATGGTTAGATATATCTCTATTGACCTCAGTGAAGGTTATTTATTGTAATAAATACGTTTTATTGCACGGACATAAAGTGGCTGCTTCCACAACATGCTATTTTATTTAGCTGCTTCCTCACCGGCTCCCACTCCCATCACCACTCTGCCCTCAATTTGCTAAGAGAACAATCATGTGTCATTAAAATACATTAGCAGAATAGCCCAGAGGAATGGAAAATGCAAATATAAATATAGCATGATAGAAGGCTGGGATGCGGCTAATAAAAATAAGCAGGCCTGCGTCCCCATTTTAAAATGCAAAAAGGGATTGAACCATTTGCTGACCGGAGTGAATATATGTAAGTTGGCAACGCGGAGAAGGTTGGAGTCCCACATTAATGTTAAAAGTTTTTTTCCCCCCACTAATGGGAATGTTAAAAGGGTCCCCCCCCCCGCTCAATGATGGGAATAAACTGGTGAAGTTTGAAACTCTCCCAAGTCGTCCATACCAAAGCCTGACTAGGTGGCTCAGTGGCTAAGACGCTGAGCTTGTCGATCAGAAAGGTCGGCAGCAGTTTGACGGTTCTAATCCCTAGTATAGGTCTCCTGCGTGAGCAGGGGGTTGGACTAGATGATTTCCAAGGTCCCTTCCAACTCTGTAACCGTTACTGTTACTCTTTCATGGCTTTCTCGTCTTCTTCTATCCGCATGATGGCGAATCTATGGCAATGCGTGCCACAGGTGGCACATAGAGCCCTCTCTGCTGGCACGGGCGCTGTCGCCCAAGTCAAAGCTCCATGGTTCTTCTTTCGTGAGCTTCTGTTTCCCTGCCAACAATGAACCAGAAGCTCATGAAAGAAAAGATCTTACCCCTTGCCGCGCTGTTGGGATGCCTTGCCTAGTCTTTTGGATCTGTGCTGCGCATGCACGCATGTCTGCGCACATGCACGCACGGGCCCTTTCTGCTTGGGCATCCACATGCATGCAGTTTGGACACTTGGTGTCTAAAAGGTTGGCCATCAATGTCCTATCCTGCAACAAAGATGATAAGAGATCTGGAGGCTAAATCATATGATGAACGATTGAGGGAACTAGGCATGTCTTGCCTATCAAAGAGAACAATTGGGGGGGGGGGGAATGACATGATAACTGTCTTTCAGTACTTAAGGCAGTGTCACTAAGAAGAGGAAGTGACTTATTGTCCAAGGCACCAGAGGGTATAACAAGAAATAATGGGTGGAAAATCATTAAAGAGAGATCCAACCTAGAAGTAAGGAGAAATGTCCTGACGGTGAGAACAATTAATGGAATAACTTGCCTCCTGGAAATGTGGATGCTCCATTACTGGAAGTTTCCTGAAATAGACAGGATAACCATTAGACCCAGATGGTATAATGTATCCTGACTTGAGCAGGGGTTGGAGTAGAGGACTCTGAGGTCCCTTTCAGGCCTATGATTTTATGTTCTAATGCAGGAACGTCAAATTCAAGGCCTAAATCTGGACCACGGGGCTGCCTTGGAAACAGCAAAGGATTGGCCCGCAGTGCGTCTGCTACAGAAAATGGAGCTCGGGAGGGCTGCAGTTGGGTGGCCCTCCCAAACTCCGTTTTCGCTGGCAGAGGGTTGTAGGAGGCCATTGCAGCTGAAAACAGAGCTTGGGAGCCCATTTTCCCTGGCAGAGAGTTCAGCCACCACAGGCATGAGTTGGAAGCTATTGCTGGTGCTCCAGAAGGTTTGCGGCTCCCCTGTTCACATCTGCATGTGCCCCCATTCATCACCATCTCTACAGGATGGTTCCGCTGGCAACGGTGGCCATGCCCCTCAGACAATCAATTGTTATTTGGCTAATAGACAATGGTAGAATTGGCACCAATGAAGAAATAATGAAGATTTTTCTGACCTCAATAGCAAGTTCAAGGTGAGGCTGACTCTGCTGAAATCCTTCTCTAGGCTTGGTTCAAAGTTTCTGGATATCTCGAGCAAGTACTGAAAACCCATCGGTGAGATGTGCCTCCTTCACTTATAGTCCTCAGAATTTTCAAAAATACCACACAGTTCAGTGTTTCTGCCCCCCCTTCTCCGCTCGTTAAACAGACGACAGGCAAACAACTTAAAAGGAACTCTCTTTATCAGTTTTCGGCTCAGACGGGCTGTGAGCCCAAAAATAACATAAATAAGTCTTTGACTAGATAACAGAATACCAAACAAACTCTTACAAGCAATGCACTTCTCCAAGTGTCTTCTTGAATCAGGTTTACAGGAAACAAAGCACTTTTCCAAGTGTATCTTACATAAACCACGACTGATGATCAATCAATGTTGAACGAACCAAGGAACGTTGACTCCTGCAACTAGGGCATGGCACCCATCCGTCCTTTTATCCCCAGAATATGCCCCTAACGAGCCCAGCTGCATAATTAATCTTGCATCCCGAAAAGACTCACAGAAGACTGCTGCTGAGTCACAACAGTTCAGTATCTCAGAAAGCACCATAGCCATGTTACCCTGGACCATTTCATTTCATGTCCAGTCAAAGTACCATTTTTCTAATCAAATGGAGTTGGGGTTGTTTTTTCTTGGATTTTGAGTGAGGCATTGCCTGACATTCCCTCTCTCTCTGTTCCTCTCTCTGTATCTCTCTCCATCTCTCTCTCTTTCTCTCTGTCCTCTCTCAAATTTTGAGACTGCTGAATGTTGACACTCTGGATGGCTTGCAAAATGCTATGCTTTCCTCACAATGCCAATCTGCCAAACCTTTTATTATCTTTGTTCATCTACAAATCATGTTTCGTTATTTAGTGTTTCAAAACTTCCTTATTTGTTCCATCAAAGGCAATACGACAAGAGATTGAAGGATCTGTAGGTTGATGAATGCATGGGCATGCATGTATGCACTCACAAGGTGTGAATGTATGCACTCACAAGGTGTGCATGTGTTCATTCACCTGGGTGGTTCTTTAATTTTATTCTGGGTATGGGAATCTTGTGAATTATAGCCCTGCTTGAGGGATTCTTTGGAAATATAATGAACTGTGTCATATAATTCACTAGAAATTGCCAAGAAGTTATCACCTGTTATTGCTGATGACCAGGAAAAAGGGTGGTTGAGAAAGTTTGGGGAAAAGGGGAAAAAGCTTAAATCAGCAAATTGAACTTAATGTACCTGTAATTTTATTACACTTTCTCTTGTAGAAAGATTATTTCCAATGCAATTCTTCTTAGTCAGAAAGTGTTTAAAACCTTCTTCCTTTTTTTTTTTGAGTTCCATTTTAAAAATCCTTCTCTTTTGCATAGAAACAGAAGCTCCTTCATGAAATGGGAAGGGTTGCAGTAAGGTGTGAGTTTTCAGAAATTCAGAATGAGCTAATGTCCTCCAGGAGTGTTTATTCATTTATTTATAAGGTTCCCCTCGCATATGTATGCTAGTCATTTCTGGCTCTAGGGGGGCAGTGTTCATCTCCGTTTCAAAGCTGAAGAGCCAGCGCTGTCCGAAGATGTCTCCATGGTCATGTGGATGGCATGACTAAATGCTGAAGGCACACAGAACACTGTTACCTTCCCACCAAAGGTGGTTCCTATTTTTCTACTTGAATTTTTAATGTGCTTTCGAACTGCTAGGTTGGTAGATGCTGGGACAAATAACAGGAGCTCACTCCGTTAGGCGGTGCTAGGGATTCGAACTGCCAACCATTCTGATTGACAAGCTCAGTGTCTTAGCCATTGAGCCACACATCCCTACCATTTATTTATATCCTGCCTTTATTATTTTTACAAAGAACTCAAGGTGGCAAGCATATCTAATATACCTTGGTCCTCCTATTTTCCCTGAAAAGAAAATCAGCTGTTGAGCTGAGAGAGAGTGACTGGCCCAAAATCACCCAGCTAGCTTTCATGGCTAAGGAGGGACTAGAACTCATGATCTCCTGGTGATTGGGCCAAAGTCACCCAGCTGGTTTTCATGGCTAAAGTGGGATTAGAACTCATAGTCTCCTGGTGATTGGACCCAGCTGGCTTTCATGGATAAGGAGGGAGTAGAACTCATAGTTTCCTGTTGATTGGACCAAAGTCACCCAGCTGTCTTTCATGGATAAGGCGGGACTAGAACTCATAGTTTCCTGTTGATTGGACCAAAGTCACGCAACTGGCTTTCATGGGTAAGGCGGGACTTGAATTCATATCTCCTGCTTTCTAGCCTGGTGCCTTAACATGATTCCCTTGTTGACAATTCTCAATCTACCCATATGACCAATTTCTTAAACGAATTTTCCATCAATGTTTGCAATATGAAACTTTCCATTCAACACACAGGCACAAACACATACTTCAAAGATGGATTATGTCAGTCTTACCAAGTACAGGTAGTCCTTGATTTATGACCACAACCGAGCCCCAGATTTCTGTTGCTAAGTGAGACCTTTGTTAAGTGAGTTTTGCCACATTTTGCGGCCTTTCTTGCTACATTTGTTAAGTGAATCACTGCAGTTGTTAAGTTAGTAACACGGTTGTTAATTGAATCGGATTTCCTCATTGACTTTGCTTGTCAGAAGGTCACAAAAGGTGATCACATGACCTTGGGCCCCGGCAACCGACATAAATACGAGTCAGTAAGTCAGTTGTCAAGCATCTGAATTTTCATCATTCGGCCATGGGGATGCTGTAACAGTTATAAGTGTGAAAAATGGTCATAATTCACTTTTTTCAGTGCCGTTCTAACTTTGAATGGTCAATAAATAAATAAATGAACTGTTATAAGGTGAGGACTAGCTGTAGATCAGATAGGAAACCAAACCCAGAT
Organism: Thamnophis elegans; assembly: GCF_009769535.1. NCBI lineage: Eukaryota > Metazoa > Chordata > Lepidosauria > Squamata > Natricidae > Thamnophis > Thamnophis elegans. The sequence continues at coordinate 12,346,844 of NC_045547.1, read as the reverse complement.
GTTGTACACTAATTCTACTTTATTCTAAAGCTGCATTAACAGAATCTTGCAAGTTTGGGAGTACAATTTGCCTCCTATCTCCTTCAAAGCCTTAGGAACCGGAGGTAGCCTCTTCCCCATAACATTAAGGAATCTATTTCATCCTTTTATTTATTTTTATTTATTATTTATTTTGTCAAGCATATATTAGATAACAGATATAAGGAATAAACATGATTATGAGTACATGAAATGGATATAAATAAAGGGAACATTAGGACAGGGACGGTAGGCACATTGGTGCGCTTATGCACGCCCCTTACAGACCTCTTAGGAATGGGGTGAGGTCCATGGTAGAGACAGTTTAAGGTTGAAGCTGTGGGGGTTTGAGGGTGAACAACTGAGTCAGGTAGAGCATTCCAGGCATTGACCACTCTGTTGCTGAAGTCGTATTTTCTGCAATCGAGTTTGGAGCAGTTTACATTGAGTTTGTATCTATTGTGTGCTCTTGTATTATTGTGGTTGAAGCTGAAATAGTCATTGACAGGTAGCAGATAATTTTATGTACTATGCTTAGGTCATGCCAAAGGCAGCATAGTTCTAAGTTGTCTAGGCCCAAAATTTCAAGCCTGGTGGTAGAAGGTATTCTGTAATGAGCAGGGGAGTGGAGGACTCTTCTCGTGAAATATCTCTGGACTCGCTCAATTGTATTAATGTCCAAAATGCAGTGCGGGTTCCAGACAGATGAGCTGTAGTGGGGAATTGGTCTAGGAAATGTTTTGTACAATGCTAGACCAGTGTCAGTGACTTTTAAAGTCTCTGACACGGCATAAAAGTGATCCCCAAATCTTGGTTTCACCAATTATAGGAGGTCCTCTGGGAATCCAAAATGAATCCTGAGTGCTTCTCAGATCTGTTTTAAATAGATTATTCCCCCCCCCCCCTTAAAATTACTGATTGATTTGATTTATATAACTGCTTAGTGCTGAATGCAGAAAGAGGATTAAAAGCAGATAAATAAAATAAAATAAAAGAGGTCTGAAAATAACGAACAGCTCTATTGGGACTGCATGAAAGATTTAAAACGCTGTAACGTTCAAGTGGATTCGCAAATTGCCTGAGCTCAGGGCCTGCTCGATTATTATAAGTATTATAAAGAAATTATTAAAAAAAATTATAAGGCCTAGGAAGATTGTAGTGCTGATTAATAGGCCGGCGGAAAATGGATTAAATCCGAATGAAGAGGTTTTCCTATGGAAAAACATACAGTTCCCTTTGTGAAGGTGAATAGGTGAAGTAACGGGCGACCATCTCGACTAGAGTGAGGCTTGCAAAGTAAAAGCAAGGTGTTTGCTTCACTTCACTCTTAGAAACAAGGGAGCCATGTTGATTTGTAAAGCCCCTTCAGGTAGTGGGGACTTTCCTCGTGCCTTCATCCATCCCAAGCACTCTCTCAAAGATCTGCCCCGCAGATTAATAAACACTAAACTGGGCTATTGTCGGATTTCGATGGATGTCCCTGAGGAGGTTTTGTCTTCTGACAAACTAGCACCTTCATAATTTGTAGTCCAACAGAGCTTTTATGTTACAGAAGTTATAATTTGCTAGCAGGGTTCGTGATACCTCATTGTAAACTGAGGTAAGATGCTCTTCTTCCCTCTATCCCCTCAACTCATAATTCCCTCACAATTTTTTGTACATGGGCTACAAAACTGAAGATTAACTGTCCAGGAACAGTTCTAAAGCTTATTTGAAGATTAAATAAAGGCCAAATGACATGTACTTGGTAATTCAATTTTATCCATTCTCTCATCCCTTATTATAGCAAGAGCAATAGATGGATTTAGCATAAAAGGTAAAGGTAAAGATTTCCCTTGCACATATGTGCTAATTGTTCCTGACTCTAGGGGCGGTGCTCATCTCCGTTTCAAAACCGAAGACCCAGTGCTGTCCGAAGATTTCTCTGTGGTCATGTGGCCGTCATGACTAAATGCCAAAGGCACATGGAGTGCTGTTACCTTCCCACCAAAGGTGGTTCCTATTTTTCTAGTTGCATTTTTACATGCTTTCAAACTGGTATGTTGGCAGTTACTGGGACAAGTAACGGGAGCTCTCTCCATTGCTCAGCACTAGGGATTCGAATCGCCAAACTGCCAACCTTTCTGATTGACAAGCTCAGCGTCTTAGCCACTGAGCCACCACATCTGGATTTGGTATACCATCTAGGAAAAGAATCCTGTTTTACCTTTTAGAAAAGTTCAAACAATGTTGTTCGCTCGGTGAAGCTAAAAATTAGAGGTTTAATTCTATGCAATAAGCAATGAAAAGCTGCCTTATGATGATGGGTCGCACAGTTAAAATTAGAGGATGTTTAGACTGAATTTAAGTCTGTCCAGTCTTTTAAGAAGAGACTGGACAGCCACATGTCTGGAATGGTATAGGATCTCCCGCTTATGCAGGACATTGGACTAGAAGACCTCTAAGGTCCCTTCCAACTGTTCTTTTCTGTTCTGCTCTACAAGCAGCCTACAAGGATGAGGACAATACCCTTTGTAAGCTACTGTTTCTCAGAAACTGGTTTTCAGAGGCAAAAGCTCCCGTTAACCCTGAGCACATAGCAATCATGATCCTTAAAAAGTGTCTTTTTGTATCATTTTATAAGGCAAATGTAGTGCTATGCAGAAAATCCCCCTGCAAATTTTTATATCAGTTCTCATTCCATTTGATGAGAAAAGGAGGTGCTTTTGACAAGGAAAAGACCTAGTGATATTCCAAGTGGAATTCTTGTACTTATTTCATTAGTTGAAAGATAAAGGGAGGATATTCAAATTGAGAAGCGGGGAGAAGTACGTATTATGGAAAACAACATAGCCAGAACACCGCAGCCAGAACAAGGCAAGAACAAACTGCTACAAGAATGAAGTAAACAAAACAAAAACAAATAAACCACAAATAAACCGACCGGGAAAAAAATGAAATACATTCTCAGGCACCCTGAGAATAAAACAGAAAGGAGGAAATTGTTCAAGGCTACCTGAGCATCTAGTCTTGAAATAAATGTAGACCAGGATGTTGGAAAGAAATGGATGGAGATGTCATGCATTAAAAGAATAACGAATCCTATATTTTAAAAGCACGTTCAAAGACAGCGAAGCGCGATTTGTTCTAGAAGCAGCATCTGAAAGAATAAGTGACATTTGTACACAAAATCTATATTGGTGATGTATTTAATTACAGACTTGATTGAAATTGACAGCTTTAGTAACCTGTGTGTGCACTTGCTGTGATTGATGGATGCTTCAAATCTGGTTACTTTTCAACCAAATCACATATTGTACAGTAATATCATCTTGTCAGATTGGAAGCTACAGTTTCATACGCGGAGCGAAGCATGGTGGAATTAAAATCAGGTGGAGATGGATTATGCTTAAATATTTATGCAACAGTAACAAATGTCCTAGTTATATGGTATCCCAAATGCAGGAGAAACAATGTTCGGTATTGAGCAGATGGGCCATGATCCACTTGAAACAGATGTTTATTTCTAAGCCAGATTGTTTTGACCTAGGCTTCCCAAAGGCATGAAGCCGACTCCTCATCCCGATAAAACCCCTTTTATTTAGTTTAAAGTGAATTCTTCTCCAGCAAAGTCCCAGCCAACAGTCTTTCATGAGCTTTCACAACTACAGACCTTGATCAGGATTGGAGAGTTGTCAGCCAATATCTTCCAAATGCCACGCTGTAGCAGCAATTACTTGGCAAGAAGTCAGGAACAGATCTTCACTCTAATGAATTGAACTAATTGTCTCCTGCAAACTCCCCTCCCCCTTCGCTCGTCTTTATTCCCTATGGGAGGGGCCATTCACCATCCACCTGTGCCTTTACTCCCAAGTCAACCCTTGTTTCTTAATTGTTCCCTTTGTCTGGCAACTCTGTGCATGCGCACACTGGGAACCAGCTCCAGCTATTCATCTGCCTCACTAATGTCTCACTCTGAAGGCAGCTGATAACTGGCATATGGCTCTGGCCCCCTCTCTGCCTCTGACACAGAGCCCTCATCAGAGCCTTCCCCAGACTCCAGGACTGGCCCATGTTCCTCCCCAACCTCCTCCCCATCCGAATCTACTGCCAGATCTGCTGGCGGGCCACAACACAGATAAAACTTAGAACCAAAGCAACTTTCCCCAGAATTTCACTAAGCCAGAGGTGTCAAACTTGCATTGTCATGTTGTCATCATATCGCAACCTTTTCCCCCTTTGCTTAAACGAGGCGTGGCCAGCACGTGACACATCAGGCCCACGGGCCACAAGCTTGCCACCCCTGGACTAAGCTGTGTGCTTTAATCCATGATGAAACCACTTTGGTGTAGTAGTTAAGGCACCAGGCTAGATGATACCAGTGATATCCAGCCACAGCATAAGAAATAGTGCAAGATCAGAAGATGTGGAATGACCTGGCTCATGGAACCATCAATAGTCAGGCATGACTAAATGAATAACATCAATATAAGTATAATCTTTATTGTCATTGTACTTAAATACAACAAAATTGGTTTTAACCTCACTGGTGCAAAATTATAACAAAAACGAAAAAAGAAACAAAAAGAGAAAAAACTAGGGTGTGCATGGAGTGATTGTGGTTGTATTTAAAAGTCTCACAGCCCTGTGGGCAAAGGATCTAGAGTTGGTTAGAAGAGATGATTATCATCATCATGCACCAGACAAAAAAGAAGAGAAAGTATTGTATCACCAATAGCTTTGAGAGAACTTTCTTGATTGCACTCTTAGAAAAGGAGGAGGAATCGGCTTGGGGCTAGCTAGGTGGAAGATTTAGCTACCATTCACCAAATCAAGAAGGACCATATTTAAAAAGGTCATCCTTTTCAGTAAAAGTTATTTGTTTTTCATTACCATTTAATGAAATGTTATATTCAGACTATAGCAACAGAAAGCAATATGTCTGTGTGTGTGTACGCGCACGCGTGCTTGTGCACGTGTTTGTGTGTTGCATTTGTGCTGATAAATAACAAAGGCAACATAAAAAATGGCTTTCTGCCTGGATGGCTCCTAGGGTGACCCGAAAGACAGAAAAGGAAGCAGTATACTCCCTCCCATATTTGGGCATACCAGGGGTTGTGACACAATACATACACACACAGACATGGGTGTGCATGTGTGTGTGTATATATGTTGTATTTGTGCTAAATAACAAAGGCAACAGTAAAAATATTGGGTTTCTGTCATGATGGACTCTTGTGATAAGCCGATAGACAGATAATGGAAGCAGTTAGCTTCCTCCCATAATTGGGGCATACCAGGGGTTGTGACACTAAATGTATGTATGTATGTATGTATGTATGTATGTATGTATATAAACTCAAACTCCCTAAGGGAGAGATATACTGTATTTCCCCCCCAAATGCTAAGACCTAATTAAGATGGTTAGATCACCGAATGTCACCTCCCAAGGCCTTAATATTCAGAGATCTTTGAATATATTTTTCTCATCCTGTTCTTTTGTTCACTTTTTAAAACCCAACAACTAAGAATAATCAATGTATAATCAGGCAGAGGAGTATCTTGATGTGAACATTATGCATAATTTAAAATTTACCTTGAGAGCTATTGTTAAGATTTCTTTGCCAACCTTCTCTATTTTTATTTTCTCTAGCACATTTTGGATAGATGGGAACAAGCCCATTGATGGGAATAGGGTATAATGAAAGCTATTTGCAGGTCAATTAAATCCATTCATCAAAATATCAGCATGGACCTAAAATATTTATAGAAGCTTTTTTTTTTTTTGGCGAGAGTAAGAAATCATTAATTGGTGATTAACAAAAGAATGCAATAAGGAAATCAAATATGTGTGGTAGGGTTTTTATTATGCATTTTGAACTAGTAGGATTAGAAAAGGAATTGGAGACATTAGTTTTTTTTGGAGCTCAAAGAGCTTTTTTTGTTTCTAAGCAGGACTAAACATTGGAACAGGGATCTCAGGGAACTGGCTAGGATTATGGTGTTCAAGCTGAATTGAGGACAGCGATTCTTACAGATTCCCAGTCAAGTTTTGCTCAAAAGGTGAATTACTAGATAAATTCAGGGGTGAGCTTCAAAATTTTTAGCAAGGGGTTCTCTGCCCGGTTGCTGGGTGGGTGTGGCCATGGTGGGCGTGGCCATGGTGGGCATGGCCTCCTGCTCCATGAGGGGGGGCGTTTTGGCCCTCCCTGGGCTCCGGAGGCTTTGTTTGAGCCTACGGGAGGGGGAAAATGGCCTCCCCAGGCTCTGGAGTTCCCCAATTTCTGGTAGGCCCATTTTTTGACCTCCCTGAACCTCCGTGCATGCCCTGCACTTATCTGCATCCAAAACGGGCCGTGTGGGTACTCCTGGGAGGGGGGGGGGCAGGGCCAGCCAGGAGTGGGATTTTGGGGTTCGCCTAACCTCACAGAATCTTAGCTAGAGGTTCTCCTGAACCCCTGCAAACTCCCAGGAGCCCACCTCTGGATAAGTTACCTTATCAATAAGTCTGTGGACTTTCTCACCATCCAGGTCATAGTTGTCTCAAAGGTGTTTTTTTCCCCTCAAAAGGCAACTGGACTGTTTTTTCCTTGAGGAGGAGGAAGAAGAAAAAGTTCCATTTTTCATCCAAGACGTTTTACCAGTTCTGATGGCAGGGGGTGGGGTTAGAAGGATTGTATTTCTTTGCAGTCATCTGTTGGTTAACACTCTCTCTGAGAGCTGTTGAGATCGCGTGGAGGTTTATCTGTGCCCACAGGGTCACCTGAATCAGAGAGCAATTCATCGTGGGATCTTCTTGGAACTGCTGAAAGGTCTGCGTTGTAGATAGGAGACTGTTGTGGTCCAGCGGGAACCGTTAGAGCTGCCAACAGACTCCGATAGCGAGGGACCCTATGAATCGGCTCTGGAAGATGTGGAGGACCCTGGACAGGGTTCAGACTCCGAGCAGGGACCAGAGGCTGGTTGGCTACCAGGAGGCACCTGAGGCATGGAGCAGCAGTGAAAGCCAAAGGGAGTTTGTCCCTGACATCAGGTCCTGGAGCAGTGTGGAGGAGCTAAGGGAGTTGGTCCTGGATGCCAGGCAAAGATGGGCAGATAAGCACCGGCAGCAACTACGGAGATGTAGAAGATAATTGGGGCCAGGTGGTTGTGATTAGGCTCCTCCCAAGAGAGTATATAAGAAGAGACTTTGGGAGGAGAACTTTTGCAGGACACAACCTTTATACTAAAGCTGGAGAAGCTCTTATGTGTATTTCTTATCTGTGGAAGCCTGGGTTGCTGCCAAAGTCTTGTCTGTATGTTAATAACTGTGAATAAATTGGCTATCAGTAATCTTGTGTCGGCGTGACTCATCGTACGGAGGGGGTCAGAACAGGAGTCTATGGAGATTCTCCATCATCCAAGTCGTGGTTGTCCCAAAGGTGCTTTTTCAGGAGGCAATTTGGACTTTTCTTGTTTGTTTTTCTTTGAAGACCTTTCACTTCTCTTCCAAGAAGCGTCTTCAGCTTCGACTGGATGGAAGGGAATGGAAGGATTTATATTTCTTAAAGACAACTGGCAATCTCTAAAAGGATGTGAATGACCAGCTGTCTGCAAGGAATATAAATCCTTCTCTTCCCCACCATCCAGAATCATCCATCCTGCAACACATACAATAGATCCTTGTTCTGACCCCCTCCTCCATTCAGTAACGAATGCCGAGACAAGCTTAACTGGAATTTCACAGCACTTTATTAGCAGGAAACATAAATCTCGTTGGCTGAAAGCCCAAGCATAACAAACAGATAAGAACTTTGGCAGCAACTCAGACTTCGACAGAGAAAGATAATAGCTTCTCCAGAGTTATGAATGAAGTTGAATCCTGCAAAACCAAACTCCTCCCAGTCTCTCCTTAAATACAATCTTGAGAGGAGCTTAATTACAACCACATGGGTCCAATTATCTTTTGTAACTGTGTAGCTGTTCTCTCCGTCGATCTGCCCGGCATTGCCGGGCATCCAGGACCACCTTCCTTGTCTCCTCATCACTACTCCAAGGCATGACGTCAGGAGCACACTCCCTTTGGCTTTCACTGCTGCTCCATAACTCAGGCGCCTCCTGGTGGCCAACCAGCCTCTCTGCGTCCTGCTCGGAGTCTGAACCCTGTCCAGGGTCCTCCACCTCTTCCAGAGCCGACTCATAAGGCCCCTTTCTGGCGGAGTCTGTTTGCAGCTCCAACGGCTCCTGCTGGGCCACAACACATCCTTATCTAGAAGGAAGTCCCACTGAAGCCATTACTGCTTTGGAGGAGACAGTTCTGGTGCTACCAAAGTGATAACATTGGCTGCAGATGCTAAAAATAAATATAAGCAGTTCTCGACTTATGGCTGTTTAAGCCACTTGTTTAATGACCATTCAATATTACGAGGGTGCTTTTAAAAAAGTGACTTGCCTTTTTTCCTTTATTTTGGTTACTTATGGTCCTCGCATTTACAACCCTCACAGCATTCCCACAATTACATGATTGTGATTTAAGAGCCATGCAGTGCAGTGGTTAGAGTGCAGTACTGCAAGCTACTTCTGCTCACTGCCAGCAGTTTGGCAGTTCGATTCTCACCAGGCTCAAGGTTGATTCAGCCTTCCATCCTTCCAAGGTAGGTAAAAGGAGGACCCAGATTGTTTGGGGGCAATAGGCTGACTCTGTAAACTGCTTAGAGAGGTCTTTAAAAGCACTGTGAAGTGGTATATAAGTCTATAGCTATAGGTAGATGCACAGGGAGGAAAGAGAGATAAACAAGGAAAGAGGATAGGCGGATGGATGGATGAATCGATGGATGGAATAGATATTTTATGTCTAATAAAGCAAAAAGGTATTAAGATCAGATGACCCAGATTGTTGGGGAAAATAGGCTGACTCTATAAAACACTTAAAGAGGACTGTAAAGCACTCTGAAGCAGTATATAAGTCTAAGTTTTATTGCTATTATGAGACACATAATTCAGGTGGCATTTAAAGATCTTAACATGAGCTGTGGTGGCGCAGTGGTTAGAGTGCAGTACTGCAGGTCACTTCTGCTGACTGCCAACTGACTGCAATTTAGTGAGAGTAATAAGTCTTTAATGTCATTCAACATTGGATAAAAAAATATTCTCCACTAAGAAGCTGTTTCGGCTAAGAAACATCTCTGGTAAAACGTGGGATCTGTGACTCTCAAAATCAGCTTAGACCAGGGAGGGGCTGCTGGGGGTTCGCAGGGGTTCATGAGAACCTCTAGGTAAGATTTTGTGCAGTTTGGAGAACACCCAAATCCCACTTCTGGCTGGCCCTGCCCACCCCTCCCCTCCCAGGAGCCCCTACGTGGCTCATTTTGGATGCAGGTAAGTGCAGGGCGCACACGGAAGCTTGGGGAGGGCAAAAAATGGGCCTACCGGAAGTTTGGGAAGGCCAAAATGGGTCCATTTCCAGTCTCCAGAGGGTCTTTGGAGCCTGGGGAGGTTGTTTTCATCCTCCCAGAAGCTTGAGGAAAACCTCCAGAGCCCGAGAAGGGCAAAAATGCCCCCCTGGTAGGGTGCAGGAGGCTGACTAGGCCATGCCCACCATGGCCAAGCCTAGCCAGCAACTGGGCAGAGAACCTCTTGCCAAAATTTTTGAAGCCCACCCGTAGCTTAGACATTCCTCATGCCTGAGCAACCTGAAAAAGAGTTGGTCCAACTATTTAAAGGAGGCTAATTTCATTTCGAAGTATGAAGTATCCCATATTACATATTCAAAAGAATTCACAGTGCAGATCTTAATGATGAGGTTTAAGTGCAATTTCCATCAGAGAACTTTTAAAATTCAAAGGGTTGGGCTTGTCTGGAAAGTTCAAATAAGTTTAATGGATTTGAAGTCAGGGGAGACATCTTTATGCTCAGCAATTACTGAGTTTAAACATATGAAAACAACTTCCGCTCCTTTGGAAGAGTTGGGGCAACCTTCCTTTAAAGGAGATAAGTGTTGCTTCAAATGGTTTTTTTTTTTTTGGATATACTATATATATAAAAGAAAACTAAAAACAATTGCAGAAAGCATCTCAGTGTTACTCCCTCACACCCATACAGGTAGTTTCATTTTGTTTCAACTTTAATCAACATTACTTAAAGCAGTGAAAATGAGAACGAAGGCAAGACACCATTCTTGCTTATTTGATGCGATTAAAAGTGCATTAGCCATAGAGATGTATTAATTTGGAGATACAGCTGCTAATTGCTTAAATATTGAACTGAGAAATGACGCAGTCGTGCGGAGGAAGCATAATTGGGCGAAAATACTGTAATAAAGGACTTGAAAGGTATGTCACATTTCAAATTAGCAGCAAAATCTCAGAATATTTCAAAAAAGTATTCTGCAAGAAAACGTCTCGGGGCTTTCTTAATGAGAATGAATGTGGTTTGAAAAGATCAAATAATATCCACATGTGTCAAATACAGACTGTAACAATAGTTACAGAAAATGAATAAAATTACAGTAGGTCATTTGAAGTCATGCTGGATCCAATAGGAACCGTACTACTTATGATTTACTTGTTAAACTATAATTAGGAGATAGATATGTCTGTCTGTCTGTCTGTCTGTCTGTCTTTGGTTATTCGGGTTTTCTCCCGTGTAAAATTGGAAGTGTCTTGGCGACGTTTCGACGAAGTCTCATTTGTCATCTTCAGGCTTCTTCAGGCTTGGTGCTTCCAGGAGCAATGTGAGATCTCGGCTGTTTCTTCCTTTTAACTGCCAGTGGGGGTTTGAGCTGATTGGGTGGGAGCTTGGCTGTGTTCTGATTGGGTGGAGGTGTGTTCTGATTGGTTGGGGGGTTGTGTTTCATGTAAGGATAGGAGGGGTTTAAAGTGGCTACTGGTGGAGTTGCGGTCTGGCTTCTGGTCCTTGGTGGTGCCTCATCATCAGTGTGGGTTTTTGTCTGCTTTCTTTGTGGATGTTTGGTGATGACATCCTGTGTGGCTATTGTGAGTGTGGGCCTGGTGTCATTCATCATGTTAGGGACTCGTTTATCAGTAAGGGCAGGCTTCCAAATGGCTGGCAGGCGGGAGGTGTCGTCCCGCCTGTTCATGCTGTGTGGGCGTTTTTCTATCTCAATGACTTCTCTGATTATTCTGTTGTGTGTGTGTGTGTGTGTGTGTGTGTGTGTGTGTGTGTGTATGTATGTATGTGTATATATATGACCTCGGCGGCTTTCGATACCATCGACCATGGTATCCTTCTGCGAAGACTGCGGGAGGTGGGGGTGGGAGGCACTGTTTTGCAGTGGTTCTCCTCCTACCTCTCGGACAGGTCGCAGTCGGTGTTAGTTGGGGGGCAGAGATCGACCCCTAGGCCCCTAACATATGGGGTGCCGCAGGGTTCGGTCTTATCCCCCCTACTATTTAACATCTACATGAAACCGCTGGGCAAGATCATTCGGAGGCACGGGATAAGATACCACCAATACGCGGACGATACCCAGTTGTATCTGTCCGCCCCGTGCCAACTCAATGAAGCGGTGGATGTGATGAACCGGGGTCTTGAGGCCGTTAGGGACTGGATGAGGGCTAACAAGCTTGTACTCAACCCGGAAAAGACCGAGTGGCTGTTGTGTTTCCCTCCCAATAATTTGGCTAGTGTTCCATCACTCAGGCTGGGGGGCCAAACTTTAAACCCCTCAGACAGGGTTCGCAACTTGGGAGTCCTCCTGGACCCACAGCTGACCTTCGACCACCATCTGACGGCTGTGACCAGGGGGGCATTTGCCCAGGTTCGCCTGGTGCGCCAGTTGCGACCCTACCTGAACCGGGAGGCTCTCACAACAGTCACTCGGGCCCTTGTGACCTCTAGGCTGGAATACTGCAACGTGCTCTACATGGGGCTGCCCTTGAAGAGCACCCGACGACTTCAGCTAGTCCAGAATGCGGCCGCGCGAGTGATTGTGGGTGCACCTCGGTTCACCCACATAACACCTATCCTCCGCGAGCTGTGCTGGCTACATGTTGATCTTTGGGTGCGCTTCAAGGTGCTACTTACCACCCATAAAGCCCTTCATGGTAGTGGATCTGCATACTTGAGAGACTGCCTCCTGCCAATTACCTCCCTGCGACCTATTAGATCGCACAGATTAGGCCTCCTCCGAGTTCCATCCGCCAGTCAGTGTCAACTGGCAACTACACGGAGGAGAGCCTTTTCAGTAGTAGCTCCGACCCTTTGGAACGATCTCCCCGTGGAGATTCGTACCCTCACCACCGTCCAGACCTTCCGCACAGCCCTCAAGACCTGGCTATCCCGTCAGGCCTGGGGATAAAGATCGTAATCCGTCCCCACCCGAATGATGAATGTTGTATATTATTTTTACTTATGTATTGTTTTATGTCTTATTGTCTTGTATTCCCCTCCCTATATATTGTAAGCCGCCCTGAGTCCCCTCAGGGAAAAGGGCGGCCTATAAATAATAAAACTATAAACTATAACTAATATATATATATATATACATACACACACACACACACACACATATACATACATACATACATACATACATACACACACACATACACACATACACACATACACACATACACATACATACATACATACACACATACACACACATACATATATAAATGTATAAATAATCGGGAGAACTGGTTGGTAACTTTCTAAGCAGTTGGGAGAACTGATTGTTGGAAGAAATCTTTTGTTTTTTCCCAGGGCTAATCCTGTAAGGAAGGCAGGAAGGAAACATTCTGGTGTTATTTCTAGCCTAATCTTTCTTGCCCTGCTTACAGAAACTGCCTCTCCAGTTAACCCTTATTACCATTGTAACAACTAAGGTGAAGTGCCCATCGACCTGAATGACATTGACTTGGCCACACCCACATGATCACATGACCACCAAGCCCTACCTACCCTGGACATTAGGGCAGAAAACTGGTTGGTAAATTATTTGAATCCCCCCCCCCCTCTCTCTCTCTCTATCTATCTATCTATCTATCTATCTATCTATCTATCTATCTATCTATATATATATATATATATATATATATATATATATATATAATGTAATGAAATGTAATAATAACATTAAGATGAGGTATTTCCCATCCTTTTGTATTTTTTTTAATTAACATTTTAGCAGTAAGGAGGCCTGTAATTATGTTAACATTGCAATACGTGCAATAATGATGAGAAGAAACAGTCTCTCTCCCTAATTGTTTTTTCTACATCTGGAATTGACTCTCTCTGTGTAACCACCTTGTAAACTCAGTCACCCCCCCCCCTTTGCCCTGCAGATGGAGGCGCATCAGGCTGAGCATTCAGCAAATGTCAGGACTGTTGAGGAACACAAGTTGTCCAAACAGAACTTTTTTATGAGAGGTAAAGTAAAGGTTTCACTACGGCTATGTTCACTGAAAAGTTACATTTAAAAACGTGGGTAATAAGATCATATACATGTATGTATACATGTGTGTGTATGTGTGTTTGTGTGTATGTTTCTCAAAATCTGGGTTTGTTTCCAGCTTCCCTTCGATGTATTTTCTGAACTTCATATTGGAGAGAATTCTTCCTTTGACTTGGGGAGCTGGTAACTATCTTCCTTAGCTTCATGTTACTAACCTCTTAGACAGTCTTTTTTAGGTTTGTTAAGCATCCCCCATTAGCTGTTTCAGCTTGTGACCTTCAAGCTTACAAAGCTCTCTCTCTTTCCTCCTCTCTCTCTTCTGTAGTTTCTTCCACCCTTTGAGTAGTAAGTGTATGCTCTTTCATAAAAAGTGAGATGAGTTAAGCCCCATCCTTTCATTGATCATTCTTTTGAAGATTTCATGGAGGGGGAGAAGAATCAGAGTTCTGAAATACTTCTATGTGTTATATAATAATTGGTCGTTCGTTTTGAATTCATTCATTATTCAGAACCATTTTTGTTTTCCTCAGCAGTCAAGGAAAGAGGTTAAAATTATGGAGAAGAGACAGAAATTCATCACTAAATCTCTCAGATTTGGACAGTCAAGAAAAACGCACGGACATTTACAAACGTTTCTTAAACATTTTTATTCATCCTGTTCTTTACGTATTTATCTGGGGCAATTTTCCCTGAAATAAATCAGTCATATATGTGTGTATTCTTTTCCCCACTATAATATATTTTTGTATGGACTTAGGTCTACTTTGAGGGGGGAAATTCATTTTATTCTCATACAATTTTCCTATATGCATTGTCATATACATTTATGAGGTAAGACTATGATAAATTCATTTCAACCTTCTTATGTGATTTATTTTGTGTATTAGTCATTCTCAGTCACATATAAATCAGTGTATGTGTTAATGTGCAACAATGTTAATGTGCAACATCGAAAGCAGTTATGTGATACTTCAACAAAAGATGCATTGTTTTTTTTAAATTTTTATTTTAAACACATCAAGAAAAACAAACACATGACTTAAAACAACATAGGAACAATAAGTTCCATCATATATCATACAGCAGTTCCGTATCGGTTTCTTTACAGTTAGTGTTTTCCCTTCTATACATTTTTATCTTGCATTCATGGTCCCCTTATTCGTTATCCATTTTTATGTACTATTCTATATTTATTTATACTTAGCTATTTATAACAAAATATTGTTTACCTATATTATATTTTATATTCTTACTATCATTTATTCTCTTACATGCAATTATAGGCATACATTCACATAGTTATTCTTTTTCTTTGCCATTCTTATACTTTTGTTATTCCATTTAAAAGGTTATAATATACAGTTTGGCTTGCTTTGTTTACCATCCCTAGCGCCTGTTGTAACATCACCTTATTTTCCCTTTTTTTTCCCCTCCCTTCCTTCTCTGCTTCCTTCCTTTCTCCTCTCCTTCCCCTTCCTTCTTCCCTTACCTCTCCCCTACTCCTACCCTCTCTCTTCCCCTTCCTGCCCTCTCTCCTTCTCTCTCTCTCCTTTCCACCCTCCTCTCCTTCTCTTTCTCTCCCTTCCACCCACCTCTTCTTACCTCTTTCTTCTTCACTTGCCTCTCCTCCACTCTTCCTCTTCCCTTCCTACTATCTCTCCTTCTCTTTCTCTTCCTTCCACCCTCCTCTCCTTCTCCTTCCTTTTCCCCTCACCTCTTCCCTACTCCTGCTCCCCTTCCTACCTTCTCTCCTTCTCTAACAAAAGATGCATTGTATGACCCAGCTGCAGTTAACTGAACACTGTTAAAGAACCTTATTTGCTTTGTGAGGACAATAGTTTATTGTTGAAATGTTGCATTTTTGTAGATTCTTTACAATTACATTGTACAAGTAAAAATTAATTATTAGGTGACTAAGAATAGCTTGTAAAGCAGATACTAGTAAGATTAACCCAAAGTCACAAACATTGTATTAATTATAGAAAGGAAATGGAATTGCAGATAGGGTTGCAATTATCAAAAATATTCCTCTTTCTGATAGTTCTTTAAGAAAACACAAATTTTGATTTTGGGGAAAAAAAACCTAGCAACTGGGTTGAAACAGTGGCTGAGTAGAGCTGAAGCATAATGTAATTTATTTATTTCGATGCATATCATGTATGTAGACACAACAACTCCATTTTGTTGACCAAGGTTCTACTGATATTTTATCATTTAGAGAGAAAGAGAGGTTATTTACAAAGTCACAGTGTGACTTTTAACAATCCTATAAATTGGAGATAATTTTCCCCAGCTCTCTGAAGCCAGGAAATTCTGACTTCTGAAAGGGATATTAGAAGATCTGAAAAGGTCATTTAATGTGGTATCAAAATCTGCCTTGCATTTATATTTTTTGGGGAAAAAAACATCATTCTGAATAGGTGTTTGTTTTATCACCTTATTTGTCAGATACTCAAAAAATTCCTTTCTAGTTCTCTCCCATCATGAGATGTTTGAACTGACCTCACATTCTTACTACTGAGAGATAAGCGCAATGTAAGTACGATGAAAGTGTCAGAATTCTGCCTCACTCCATTTATAATAAGGCAGCATGGTAGCTCAGCGGTTAAGATACTAAACTTGTCAACTGGAAAAATCAACAGCCCAGGTTTGAGACCCGAGTGCCACCCTATGGGATGAGCTCCCTTTCCTCACCCCAGTTCCTGCCAATCCAGCAGTTCGAAAAGCATGTAAAATGCAAGTAGATAAACTGGTACAATTTCATTGGGAAGGTAACACCACTCTGTGATGTCATGGTGGCCACATGACCACAGAAACATCTTCGGACAGCTCAATGGTCTCAAAATGAAGATGAACACTGCCCCTTAGTCAGCAATGACTAATAGAGTAAAATCCACAGTGATTTTACTTTAACTTTCCTTATCATTCATAATGAAAAGATAACAAGTTTAGGAATGGTTCTGAGGACACACACACACACAATATATATATATATAGAGAGAGAGGGGGGGGGAGAGAGATGTTATTAAGTGAATCTGGCTTCCCCATTGACTTTGCTTGCCAGAAGTTCTCAAAAGGCGATCACATGACCTCTTGCCATGCAACCGTCATAAATACATGCCAGTTGTCAAGAGCTGATTTTCAATCATGTGAACATAGGGATGGTAGAAAGGTCATAAGTGTGAAGAAAGTAACTTTTTTTTTCAGTGCTGTTGTAACTTCATACAGTCATTAAATAAATGATTGTAAGTTGAGAGCTACCTACATTTAGAATAGAATAGAATAGAATAGAATAATAAGATGGGACCATGGAGGCCTTCTAGTCCAACCCCCTGCCTAGGCTGGAAACTCTATACCGTTTCAGACAAATGGCTATCCAACATCTTCTTAAAAACGTCCAGTGTTGGGGCATTCACAACTTCTGGAGGCAACTTCTATTCCACTGATGAATTGTTCTAACTGTCAGGAAATTTCTCCTCTGTTCTAAGTTACTTCTCTCCTTGATTAGTTTCCACCCATTGCTTCTTGTTCTGCCCTCAGGTGCTTTGGAGAACAGTTTGTCTTCCTCTTCTTTGTGGCAATCTCTGGGACATTGGAACACTGCTATCATGTTATCTATTTAGTTATTTATTTCTCTGTTTTAAGAATGAAGAGTTTTTCTGGTTTACTCTGCACAGTTTTTAAAGGGAATTTGAGTTGTACTATTGAAATTCATGGAAATGTGATCCTCTTCTCTAACATTTGCTTCTTCTTTTTAAATAAAAGAAAGCAACGTCTGATCTCCAGCCGAGTTGTAAGGACAGTAAAGTTTTCCTGATACAACAGGGCACCACGTTATTGAAGTCAGCCCTTCGTAAGGGCCGGATACCTCAAGTATAAAAAGCCGTATATCAAAACAAATCTCATTCGACTCTATATGGTACCTGGGTTGTGTGAATACATATTCAACAAACCAGGAAAGTGGGAGGGGGGAGGACCTAATATCCATGGCTTTACTACAACTATATTTTGTGCTCAACAGTTTTTGATAGACATTCATTCCTTCCACTTTCTTTCAAGTCATAAGTTTGTGATGAAAAGTGCCAAATGGCCATTTTGCAGCAACCACACGGAGACAAAACACTATTCATTTCCCTGTTGAATTTTGAAGGAAGAGCCAGCATAAATAACCGGGGTCTCGATATACATTTTATGTTTGTATTCTGCGTGACAGAGTTGCAGAGCAATATTTCCCTTACAGACTCTTCCTGAGTCAAGACATCGTAGGAATTAAGGAAGGAAATGGTGCAATAAAATCAGTGTCGTTTCTCAAGGGTTCTGTTTTATTTTGCTGCTACCTGTTGCATCTTGTCCCAAGTAATGTTCAAATGGGTATGATTACAAACGAGTATACTCAGAATGTATCGTACAGAGGTTTTGCCATTCACTTATGTACATTTCTGCTGCAGAAAATCCACAGTAGCATTCACAATTATCCTTGCATTTTTGCTGTTAGGTACTTATCAGTGATAGGAGTTCGAAAGCATGTAAAAATGCAAGTAGAAAAATAGAGACCACTTTGAAGGGAAGGGAACAGCGTTCGGTGCAACTTCAGACAGTGCTTGCTCTTCAGCTTTGAAATGGAGATGAGCACCACCCCATAGAGTTGGGAACAACTAGTGCATATATGTGCAAGGGGAACCTTTATCTTAACTTTACTTATGAAAGAACACACTGCATCTCAATGATCTGACATTAAATCCCCCCCCTTTTTCCCCCAGTTGGAGCAATCCCCCAAAAATGGATTTCCCCAATTACCGTACTAAGCAACTTTGAGGCTAAGGCAGGACTAGAACCCAGGATCTAAAAATTTCTAGCCTGGTGCCTGCAATAGCATGGCTCTAATATTAATCTTGTCAGCCACTTTCCCAAAAACTTTGAATTCAATTCTGCATTATCCACTGAAGATTGTCTCCATAATATTTAACATTCCGCTAGATTTCTCACTTCCCATTTCTCCTTTAATAATAAGTTTCTCTAAGTTTTCTTTATTTTCAACTAACCAAATGGTGTCATCTGTCTATCAGAGATAGCTAGTGTTTCAGTTCCCAATTTTAATTTCGGCTTTCATCACTTCCAGCCCTACAATCTTCAAAAATACATTTATTGTGTAAATTAAGCAAACGTGGGAATGGTATGCATATACATAATTTCTATTCTGAACCATTCTCTTCCTACAAATTCAGTACATTTACAAATTCAGTTCTTTTACCATATCAAAGACACAGCTGCAGACAAGATAGCTGAGGTATATCTCCTCTTCATATTCATTTATATTCTTTATTTTATTTTATTTTATTTTATTTTATTGTTCTTTGTCCAGTCAGCCAGATTTCTGGATTTGACATTTTTATCCACCTATTTTATTTATGTCATTCATTTTTTATTCATATTATATGTTTTATTTGTATTAATTTATTTGATGCATACATTATTTTGTTTAGATAATATTATTTATTTTATATTTATTTAAAATATTTGTATATCTGTTGATAGCGTGGAACATATCTCTGGATAACTAAGAAACCAATAAAAATATTTAAAGCACATAACAAAAGGCAACATGTTATTTATATTATATATTTTATTTGTATTATTTGATTTGATTTAAATGTCATTTAGTTTATATTATTTTATATTTATTTCAAAATATTGGTAAACCCCTCTGATTATGAACACGCAACCATGGATGGCTCACAAAACAGTAAAAACAATTGAAGCAAATAATCAAAACAGACAACCACAATTGAAAATTCCTGGTGCCTTGAGAAAATAGCAGTAAAATAGCAGTAAAATGCTCCTCACACTTCTGTGTTCCATCTAGATGGGCTTCAGTTCACTTCCATTCCAATGCTTGCCTTAAGAGACCTTGTTTCAAGGCCTTCCAGAAGGACAAACAAACATAAAAATTAAAATTAAAAAACCCATCTTCCATTACAAATTGTGGAAAGTATGTCAGTTGGTTACAGTATTTCCATGCATCTCTTCCATAGTCACCACCTGCTTTTCATCTCAAATGGCATATTTTAAATTCACCTATATTCGTGTATACCACAATTATTATATCTCAACCTTAATTTGACTATAATTGTTTTTACGTCCTTTTATATATATAATATTCAAAATCTAGAATAGGATTATAGGATAACATTCCATTAAATCATCCTAAAATCATCTGATCAGGTAGGAAATGTTTTGAGAAGGTGTTTAGAGAAGGATGTGGTGGCTCTGTGACTAAGATGCTGAGCTTGTTGATCAGAAAGGTCAGCAGTTCGGCAGTTCAAATCCCTAACTGAGTGAGCTCCCGTTACTTGTCCCAGCTTCTGCCAACCTAGCAGTTCAAAAGCATGTAAAAATGCAAGTAGAAAAATAGGAACCACCTTTGGTGGGAAGGTAACAGCGATCATGCGCCTTCGCCATTTAGTCTTGCAGGCCACATGACCATGGAGACATCTTCAGACAGCGCTGGCTCTTCGGCTTTGAAACAGAGATGAGTACTGTCCCCTAGAGTCAGGAACAACTAACACATATGTGCGAGGGGAACCTTTACCTTTTACCTTAGAGAAGGTGTTCCACAGAGCAGGGTCAGCTATGGTAAAAGTTTCCTGCTTCCTTATATTCTCTTGCTCTGTCCATTATTCATTGTGTCAGAATAATAATTTGGGGTTCCAACTCGAATCGGGATTGCACAAGACTCTGGGGTTACTTATTTGAGGGTTTGAGGAAGTTTGAGAAAGGGAGTTTCTTGTTTGCTATTTTTACTTGATGAATAGTTTCCTCTTGACCATCAATTATCTAGTGGACACACTGATTATCAGACCATTGGGATTATTTTTTTTTTTAATATTTTAAGGAAAGGGAAGTGGGAAACAGAATAAAGAGTAATATACATTTAGATACACAGCAGAAGTTCTCACAACTGTTAATGCACCAGAATAGAAACCAGGAAACTGTGAGTTCTAATCCTGCCATAGGCATGAAACTAAGTAGGGGACTTTGGGCCAATCACTAGGAGACAGTGAATTCTAGTCCTTTCCTACATGTGAAACCCAGTCAGGTGACTTTGGGCCAGTCCCACTTTTTCAGCCCAACTGACTTCACAGAGAAACTAAGAGGAAGAAGGAGTATTAGGTATGTTTGCTACCTTGAAACATAATAATGGCGGGATAAAACATTTTTTTTTAAAAAATAAAAAAATTACTTACCTGAACTTGTTTCTGTCTGCCTTTCAAAGACAAGTTTGTTCATTCAGCATATCATTTTCTTTGTAAGATTTTAAGTAAAACTCACTTGGCTTGATAAATCAGCCTAACAGTCAAGTAATACAAACACATGCTTGTATCCATTGGTGGGATTCAGCCGGTTTGGACTAGTTCGGGTGAACAGGTTGTTAAATTGCTGGTTGGCTCCACCCCTTCCTGCCCCGCCCTTTCCAGGCCCCCCACACCCTATTTTTGCTCCTAGGTGGCTGCAGGGAAGCCTACTAGCCCCAAAACAGGGTGCAGGGAGAGGAATCACAGCCCATTTTTGCTCCCCGGGGGTGTGCAGGAGGCCGAGTGCTGCCTATCATACCTCCTGGCCACGCCCTTTATGACTACGTCCACCCAGCCAGTCATTAGGGCAGAGAACCGGTTATTAAATCATTTGAATCACACCACTGCCTGTATCTCTCTTCTTTGAAATAGGTACATATGTGCGGGGGGGGGGGGGGAGAGATCTGCTTTCAGTTTCTGTGCTGCAAATCCATGCAGACTGTTAGGCAAGCATATGATTTGACCATGTTAGACCTTTTTCTAAAACAGAGAGAATGTTGAGGACCTGTAAATAATTACAGATTTCCCTTTGATTTTCAGTCGAATTAAGCTACATTTTTGAGATTGTAAGAGAAGATTGCTCAGTGTATTTTGGAGAGAGATCATCTTTGCTGTTCATGATAGTGTAAAGAAGCAGGGGAAAATATATTGGCTATTCCATCCATGACAAGACTGGTTTCGAAACAAGACAAGTTGGTAGAGAGCCAGGGCTTCTCTCTGTTAGTGGAGGAAGAAGCAAACAGGTAAGCACAGATGGTCGAACAGCTGCCTTCACATTTAGAAAAATATCTTCTTTAATCTCTCCAGCTTCCCTCATTTTTTAAACTTAATTTGATTTTTCAACAGAAAGTTCTAAAAAAAAAAAAAAGAAAACCTCCACCACTTGGAACCTGATTTAATACTCATTTCTGCCCCATATAAATTCATCTCAGGTTCCATTTTATCGTTTTGAGCTTCTGCTAAAAGTCTCTTGATATGAAAACAAAAATCTAGAGGAAAAAAGTTTGGAAACATAATTTCCTTTTTTTCTTTTTTTTAAAAATACACTCTGTGGTTATTGTTTGAGAGGCACAATTTAAATCATTTTTGGAGACCACTTTTACATGGATAAACTTACTTGGGAGACATTCCATTTTAATTTGGCGTTCTTCATTGCCATAACATAACCTTTCTACACTTACTATGCATGCTAGGTCAAATTTCTAGGCCCATCTCTGATTTTCCTTTCCTTTCCTCCTCTCAGCTGCTTTCTCTTCTCTCCATTTCATAGTTGTTTCTTTTGGTATCTCATAAAGGTCTCTCTTCTGTTTACTATTCACAAGTGAGTTGTCACTTCTCAACTCACCTATGTTATTCACTTTTCAAAGCTTTTTTTTTTAAATGTCACTTTCCTTCACCTTATGCTCTGTAGGAAGTTATCACCCAGCCCTCTCCCAGAAAAATGAAATATCCTAGGAAATATTGAAAAGGCAGAATATTTCTCTGGATGTGAAAAGTAAGAAACATGTTTTAAAAGACAGAATAGCTGTCTACAGCTTCCTGCCCATCCCTCTTTGTCAACGAGCCATTAAAGCCTGAGCTAATCCACTTTACATAATAAGGAGCTCTTCCCTCAGCTCCAGAGTGATGGGATTAAGGTGTGATAATATTGGCCCTTTTACCCAACTCGCCACATGGCATCTGAGAACTCAACCAAACCGGGATTCAAAACGCAGCCTAGAGAGTTGCCCCTGCATGGACCCATGGGAGTCTGACAACCAATCAGAATACAAGCTCAAGATCAAAGGCCAGAAAGGGCATAAAACCAGGGACTCAGCTTCTCTTCCTTCCTTACCTTCCCTCCTCTTCTCCACCAACATTGAAGCATGTGATCACCTTTTCTGTTCAGGACTCAAGCCATGTGGTCCTGTCCACCATTAAAACCATCTTTCCAAGCAGCCTCCGTGTCTCCAGTGTCTTTTTCCCCACTTGGAGCCGAACCCAGAAGGACATTTCTTCCAACAGCTCCATGCCATGATCTCCTTTGTGTACCATCCTAGGTATTTCTGCACCTCCTTGGGGTGGTTCTCTGGTGGAATTTGGATAACACATGTTCCCAGTCTCCTACCAGCATGGAACAAAGATCCCAAAGAGAAAGGAGCAAACTCTCACAAATGGCCCATTTAAGTTGAAAACAGTCACCTGTGAAATCCTCTCAGCTACCATATAAAAGAACTGAACTGCTCAAAATTTCTGCTACTGGTTCTCCAGAACTGGTCAGAACCTGATGAATACCACCTCTGCCCCCCCCTTCCCTGTCTCTCTCTCACACATCAACACCATTATACCCAACTGCCTCTCTGCTCAGCTTTTTATAGTCAACAGTTCAGAAGTGGGTTCCTACCAATTCACACCTATTCGGTAGAACCGGTTCGTCAAATCTACCGAACCGGTTAGAAGAGGTTCCACCAGTGGACCCAGAAAGCAGGCCACACCTACAGAAGAGGTTCCAAAAATTTTTGAAAGCCACCACTGGTCCTTGGATATGATTATTCTACACTATCATGTTCATATTTATAAAACTCAGTGCCTCTGTGAAAGGTAAGGATGACTACTGCATTTGTGGTGCAATCAGAACATTGCGTGTGTTGAAGTTGTTTTAACGCAAACCAAAGATGCCTTTTAAAAAACAAGTTTACATCATATTCTTATGCATTCCAGTGCTGTGTGTGAGGTAATTTAAGGTGGTTCTGACAAGTATCGTCAGCATCTTCATATCCGGTCACATGGGCGGCAAGCCACTCCCATCCAGTCACATGGATGGCAAGCCACTCCCACAAAGGAGGCCACACCCACAGAGTAGGTTCGAACAATTTTTGAAACCCACCACTGCAACAGTTGCTATGCTGACTAGCGGCCTTAAATGGGCAAGGCAGCACAAGTGGTGGCCATTTTGTAGGTAGCCTCTCTCCCTAACCACCATCAATTCTTCCCTCTTGTAATAGGAACTGGAATGCAAATTGTGTGTATTGAGTTTTAAGCCCTTCTATCATCCTTACAATAACCATAGTAGATAATATATTTATTATTAAATAACAAATAAATAATACAATAACCGGGAAATAATAAGTTTTGGCATTTGGGTATTATTGTGTTTGGGAACAGATACCATAACAGATGTCTCTGGAGCACTGAGGTACTTTCAATTTGCTGCCAATCCTCCTAACTCAAAACTCAGATGGCTGAGAATGACAGTCGGGCCAAGAGAGGGGATTATCCCCTCCCCATTCTCGTCTCCATTTTGCCTACGTGTATTTTTTTTTTTAAAAAAAGCTAAAATAAAATAAAATAACATTCTTGACAAGAGGCTGATCTCTAATGCAATATGCACATAGAATACGAATGCAAGTGAAATTTACAGAGAATAAAGAAATTTAAAGAGACTGTGAAAGAAAATGAATATCCGCATTAGCCACCACCGGTCTTACTCAACACAATTTTCTGGATTTGCATGACTGAACACAATTTTCTGGATTTATGACTGAATCATAAACCAAGCATATGGGTTGAATCGGCACAACATAGTAAGGCGAAAAAGTCTTGGTTAGCTGGTGGTGCGATGCATATGACTGTCT
Source organism: Thamnophis elegans (assembly GCF_009769535.1). Taxonomy (NCBI): domain Eukaryota; kingdom Metazoa; phylum Chordata; class Lepidosauria; order Squamata; family Natricidae; genus Thamnophis; species Thamnophis elegans. Next base: position 12,322,485 of record NC_045547.1, on the reverse strand, counting down.
CTTCTAAGTTATGATATACGGCTTTGTGGATTTGAAATGAAAAGACATGTTGGAAGGAGCATCCACCCCACTCCTTGTGTTGGTTGGCACATTTCCCTGGAGTTATACAATGGCTGCACAATCCTAGGAAAACAGACATTTCAGTGAAGGAACTTGCAACAAGGGGTGACGAAGCTTCCTGTCACTAACTCCTTAATGCATCCTGGAACCCAAACATATATAACAGAATAACAGAAGGATAGAGTTGGAAGGGACCTTGGAGGTCTTCTAGTTCAACTCCCTGCCCAAGCAGAAAATCCCATACCATTTCAGGGAAATGGTTGTCCAATCTCTACAACATATTGAGGCAAGTTGTTCCACTGATTAATTCTAATTGTCAAGGAAATTCTCCTTAGTTCTAGGTTGGTTCTGTCCTTAATTAGTTTCCATCCATTGCTTTGTGACCTGCCTTCAAGTGGTTTGGAGAATAGGTTGACTCCCTCTTCTTTGTGGTAGATCCTGAGATATTGGGACATATTTTCCTGGGTCTGTGCAGGCACTATTAGAACATTGTTTCTAAAACTCAGAAATTTTAAGAGGTGTGGGAGTCAAGACCCAGAATTCCCCAGCCATGGATTGGAGGACAAGAAAGGAGGTGTTAACTGAAAAGGATACCCAGGACTTTTCCAAATAATCTTTCCTGCCTTGGACCCGAATAGCTGCACATCTCTAGTCCTAAGTCAAAGTTAGGAGCAAACATGGTTGAAAAAGGGATTTCCTGATCTTGACTGAAACACCTAATGTGATAGAGTAAAAGAGTGATTAGAAAAAGACATGGCTGAATGATAAGAGAGCCACTGGTTATGATGCTAGAGCAGTGGTGGGTTTTGGATCCTGTTGCAACCGGTACGCTGTGACGGGACCGGGTGTCCACCATGGGCACATGTGCTGTGTACACATGCGCAACTACCACCTACGATGCTCCAGCTGCTCGGCGGAGCATCGCACAGGGACCGTACACTACACACGAGTTCCCAAATGGCCCGTTTCCATCAAATACAGGTAAAGAACAAGGGCGGGAGGGCAGGCCCTCCAAAGCACCGTTCTGGTATGGTGGCTGCTGCTTCCGGCAGGCACTGGTACACGCATACTGGGGCGTACCGCCCGAATCCACCACTGTGCTAGAAGCTAGGACCAGAGACAAAAGTGGACTGTTCTTGTCATCTTTGGAGATGTTGATACAACTTTCCATTCTAGCTAATGCCTCAAGACATCCTAGAGGTCTTCTATCTATTATAAGTGCTATCCAGCTCCAAGATTGACTGGGAAACTGTTATGGAATATTGAAAATTAGCAATAGCAATAGCAGTTAGACTTATATACCGCTTCATAGGGCTTTCAGCCCTCTCTAAGCAGTTTACAGAGTCAGCATATTGCCCCCAACAACAATCCGTGTCCTCATTTTACCCACCTCGGCAGGATGGAAGGCTGAGTCAACCCTGAGCCGGTGAGATTTGAACAGCCAAACTGCAGAACTGCAGTCAGCTGAAGTAGCCTGCAGTGATGCATTTAACCACTGCGCCACCTCGACTCTCATCCAAAGTTCATTCCCTCAAGAGTTATGGGTGCCTGATTTTGGACACCCTCTATAGGTTAGCCCATTTGAGGTACCTAGGTTAAAAAATATTGCTCTACAATGCACTGTTTTACTCAGGTAAAGGTCATGACATTGTGTGTGCGCGTATACGTGTGTTTGTGTGTGTACAGGAACATACACTGAAGTGATACAGGACAATATTGGAAAAATGACATTTGACTTGTTTCTCATAGAACAGCTGTAACGATGGTGAACCCTGCCTAAAGTAATACTATTCTGCTCTAACTATGAGGCAATATAAAATGTACTGAGCAGCAGGAATCCTAAATCATAACCCATTCTTTAGCACAAGTGGGAACTCATAGAAATCCAATCTCTTCTGGTCATGCCAGTTTGAAGAGCCACCTAATTCAATACGCTTTCTTCCAATAAACACCAGACTAATAGATTCTTAAACTACTAAAGTCCACGTGAAGAGCCTGGGAAAAAAAGGGTTCTTTGAGCAAAAAAAATGCACTGAAAAGAACCAAGGCGACTTATGAAAAGATCAACATCTACCGAGATCTAAGTGACTGCACTGTATGAAGAATAAGTGATGCTCATTTGTAGAACATGCAGTTGGCTTACAATAAGTTATGACCATAACCTAAGTTTGTGCCCCTGCAGATAAAGGTCAATTGAAACCATAGTTCATGCCCTGTATACTGAACCCTCTATAAGAGGGTTATAACCCCCTGCTAGATAAAATACCTGGAAAATTCACAATATTTTAATGTATAGTTAAGTGTTATCAGATCTGCACAATTTTTGTTTCCTTGAATGTAGCCAAATTTTGTTGCAACTGCCAACTGATCAGAATGCCCCTAATTGTAACATTCAAATCCCGTTATTCTGTTTTGTCTTTTGATTTTTATTTTGTTTTATTTATGCTTTATTTTGAACTCTGGCCTCTGATCATAAGACATTCTATGTACTTATCTAAATCAGTATTTCTCAAACTTGGCAACTTGAATACGCGTTGACTTCAATTCCCCAAATGCCGAGAGGGAAATTCTGGGAGTTGGTGCACATGTCTTCCCATGGTTGAGAAACACTAATGTAGAGCATATGTTGAATTTTTAGTATCTCCAGCGTACAAGGAAATATTCTTGAGTACTCCCTGAATTCTCCTAAGTAGATAAATATTGGGGCAACACCTACTTTTTCACCATTTTTGTTTCTATGTGAAAGAGGCTTCTATGTGAAAGAGGTGGCGCAGTGGTTAAATGCAGCACTGCAGGCTACTGCTAGATCAGCAGTTCAGCGGTTCAAATCTCACCGGCTCAGGGTTGACTCAGCCTTCCATCCTTCCGAGGTGGGTAAAATGAGGACCCGGATTGTTGGGGGCAATATGCTGACTCTCTGTAAACCGCTTAGAGAGGGCTGAAAGCCCAATGAAGTGGTATATAAGTCTAACTGCTATTGCTATTGCTATTGTTTCCTTATTCTTGAAGATGCTTGGGAATTTCTTCCAAATTTATGTTGCCACGTTTTTGAGCTTACTTCACCATTGGAGAACATGGAAATGGCTGCTATTCTCATTTTAGAAACACCATTTTCCATTAAGCCTAAATAGCAATAGCAGTTAGACTTATATACCGCTTCATAGGGCTTTCAGCCCTCTCTAAGCGGTTTACAGAGTCAGCATATCGCCCCCACAGTCTGGGTCCTCATTTCACCCACCTCAGAAGGATGGAAGGCTGAGTCAACCTTGAGCTGGTGAGATTAGAACCGCTGAACTGCAGATAACAGTCAGCTGAAGTGGCCTGCAGTACTGCACCCTAACCACTGCGCCACCTTGGCTCTAAACGTTCCTGACTGCACCCATTATCCAATTTCACAAAGCCTCGACTGCCTGGGAGACCAAAAGAGATTGAGATCATCTGGAGATGATTATACAATGCAAACAATTGCACTTATGTATATCTATTAGTTATCATACAACAAAGTCTAAGCATGACATTCCACCTATAAGAATTTTTTCTTCTCCTTCATCAGTCTTTATATGAACTCGGAAGAAACGAAGGCAGGAAAATCTGCATTTCTTAAAACTCAAAAAAAAAAATCTATTGCCACTCATGTACCCCAGGGTTTAATAGCTTAAGCTATAGGACAGGAATTTTAGACCAGGTCTATGGAAACTGCTCTCTTGAGGTAAACCTTTATCACCGAATTGTCTCTTCGGATATCGCTGAGCACTCTGTTGGAGTTCTCCTGTTAATGCGCTTATTACATGTGTCATTAGAGGATTTTTGCCACAGTGGCTTTAACGCCACAGACATTTTAAGTAGGTTATTCCATCACTTTGCCATTTTGATTATGACAATAGCCTGACACCATTTTGAAATGGATTTTTGGAAAGAAAGGCTAACTGTCCAAAGAGGTCCATGCTCATGCTAATTAAAATAGTCTTAGGTGGTAGAACCTTCATAATTCCAACAATGACTATGAAGGATGAGCATGTTGAAAGCCCTTTCTGCTCATTAGCGCAGTTTCTGTCAGACACCACTACCTGCTCTTTCCTTAATGAATGCTAAGCCATCTCTTTAGAAGATTGTGACGCTTCCTTGAACGGAGGCAACCATCTCATTTCTTTCCAAGTTAGTTGCAAGTAAAATCAGAGATAGAGACCTCTTTGACATTTCCCAACCTCCGTACTTATTTATCTCTTTGAAACCCTGTGCTCCAGAGATATCACTGTCTTAATTAAGAAGAAGGATGTGACCATGGTAAATTGACTGATTTCATTGATTAAGGACTAGCTGTACAAGAAACATTGATTTTAACAGTGGGTCTACATAAATGTAATTGTTCGAACATGGGGCTGCATAATTATGGTGATGTATGAGAATAGTTGATTTGTCCTTTTCAACCTTCACTAGCATCCTTGTGCATGGTAATGTGTTCATTCAATTAGCAAAAAAATCTTAATGTTACAAAATGCCTTTTGTGAAGGCACATGATCATCATTGCAGTCTAATTTAATCTAACATCAACTGGCAGCTAAGATCTCTTTATTTTTCCCTTCTGTGCTGTGACCGTTCTCAATTTCTTTTGGCAATGCAAGAGAGAGAGAGACACCACAAAAGTCCTTCTCCAATCTAGGAGCACTCACAGTGCACAGTGTGCACTCACCAAGCTCTTTGTTTATGTGCATGTGTTTGTGTGTATACACACATTATATTTTAATATATACAGGGATGAATTAAGACAATATATATACATGTATGTATGTATGTATGTATGTATGTATGTATGTATGTATCAGGGGTGGGTTTCTCGCCCCGTTCCAACCGGTTCGGTTGGAACGAGGCCGGCGGCGTCCTCGCGCACGCACCCGGCGTCCTCGCGCACGCACGCGGTGTCCTCGCGCATGCACGCGGCGTCCTCGCGCATGCACGCGGCGTCCTCGCGCACGCACACGGTGTCCTCGCGCACGCACGCAGCATCCTCGCGCACTCACGCGGCGTCCTCGCGCACGCAGCGCGCACATGCGTACTCGCGTCTGTGCGATGCTCCAGCTGCTCCTGGACTGTATGCGTCCTGCGCATGCGTAGAAGCGCAGAATTAGTCAAAACTGGGTAAAGAGCGGGCGTGGGGGGGGGGCCCTTCGCCGTTCCCGGAAGTTACTTACTTCCGGGTTCGGCGACCAACCGGTTCGCAGGGACTGCCGCGAACCGGTTGAAACCCACCCCTGGTATGTATGTATTCGTCAGAAAACAAATATATACACACACATACATACATACACACATTTGTTTTAAATTATAGTGTGTGTGTATTTCATAAATTAAAACAAAATTAATGGTAAGCTGTTTTTTTTTTTTTTTACACAAAGCACAAGCAGCAAAGAGACCCTGACTGTACTACACTCCTTCCAGGCCCCATCTACAGTATGTCCAAGTGACTTTCTTAGAAATTAAAATGGTGGGTCTGGTCACTGCAAACCAATTCTGCGTTTAACACTCTGGCAATGGCCTGTTTCTTTAATGGCCACTCCCCTCTCTCATGGCCACCATTTTGTGAACATGATTTTAACATCTAAAATATTCAGTTACATCCATTAACTTTTTTAAAAATGGAGACCTTTGACACAAAGTAGATATTTATTTGGGAAAGTTAATTTATAAATTGTTCATTCTTATATGTGTGTGTGTGTGTGTGTGTGTGTGTATGTATGTATGTATGTATGTATGTGTGTGTGTGTATATATCCTTGCCAGTGGTGGGTTTCAAAATTTTTGGGAACCTCTTCTGTAGGTGTGGCCTGCTTTCCGGGTCCACTGGTGGAACCTCTTCTAATCGGTTCAGTAGATTTGACGAACCGGTTCTACTGAATAGGTGAGAACTGGTAGGAACCCACCTCTGGTCTTTTCCCATGTAAGATTGAGATTGCCAAGACAATCTCAATCTTGCATGGGAAAAGACCCAAATACAACAAGACCAGCATATAAACATATACATATAGAAATACATGTAAACATACATATTACACACACGTACACACTACACACACACACACACACACACACACACAAACATTATAGCATCATCAATACCACCATTATCATAGGATGCAGTTGTGGTGCAGTTGTCAGAATGAAGTATCGCAGGCTGACTCTCCCCGCAGCCAGGAGTTCAGTCTTGACCGGCTCAAGGTTGACTCAGCCTTCCATCCTTCTGAAGTTGGTAAAATGAGGACTCAGATATGTGGGCAATATGCTGACATTTATAAATTGCTCAGAGAGTATTGTAAAGCACTATGGAGCAGTATATAAGTCTAAGTCAGTGATGGCTAACCTTTTCCAGACCGAGTGGCCAAAGTGCACCCAAACCCCCCAAATTCAAGGCAGGTGCATGCATCCCACCCCCGTACATGCGCACGCCCTCACATGCCTCCTGCCCACCTGCATGCGCACACGGCCACCCTGCACACACCCACTGTTCATGCTCAGCAGAGACCTGAAGACCAGCTGGCCAGTGGGAGCTGCATGCACATGCGTGCTGGAGCTGAGCTGGGGTGACGGCTTGCGTGTCCACAGAGAGGGTGCTGCGTGCCACCTCTGGCACATGTGCCATAGGTTTGCCATCACGAGTCTAAGTGCTATTTCTATTGCTATCATTATTGTCATTATTTATACACTAACGTTTAAAAAAGTATTAATAATAATGACCATACTGATTATGATGATGATGACAATATAATCAGATGATGAAAGTAATATACTCAGATCTTAACATTATCATCTATTAGGACAGCTTAGAAACACTGAATCAAATTAAATGATCCTTTTAAAGACATGATCCAGGCAAAGTTACATTTTAATTATATCATGGATAATTAAACACATGCTTAAAGCATACATTGAGAATGGAGTTGAAAGGCCTTCACTTTGGTTGAACGTTGCATTATGTAATTTATGTTGTTCCACCCCAGCCTCTCAGAATCAAGATGTAATCTCCTCTTTAAAATATATCAAGGCCAGTGGATTTCAAATGTTGATCTTATCCATGCTCAGTACAAAACCAACAGATGAACATAAAACTAACTCATGTACCCCAGGGTTTAATAGCTTAAGCTATAGGACAGGAATTTTAGACCAGGTCTATGGAAACTGCTCTCTTGAGGTAAACCTTTATCACCGAATTGTCTCTTCGGATATCGCTGAGCACTCTGTTGGAGTTCTCCTGTTAATGCGCTTATTACATGTGTCATTAGAGGATTTTTGCCACAGTGGCTTTAACGCCACAGACATTTTAAGTAGGTTATTCCATCACTTTGCCATTTTGATTATGACAATAGCCTGACACCATTTTGAAATGGATTTTTGGAAAGAAAGGCTAACTGTCCAAAGAGGTCCATGCTCATGCTAATTAAAATAGTCTTAGGTGGTAGAACCTTCATAATTCCAACAATGACTATGAAGGATGAGCATGTTGAAAGCCCTTTCTGCTCATTAGCGCAGTTTCTGTCAGTCACAACGTTGCATTATGTAATTTATGTTGTTCCACCCCAGCCTCTCAGAATCAAGATGTAATCTCCTCTTTAAAATATATCAAGGCCAGTGGATTTCAAATGTTGATCTTATCCATGCTCAGTACAAAACCAACAGATGAACATAAAACTAACAGTGTGGGATTTCCATTACTTGGTCGCTCCTGAAATGGACAGAAAATCCAGCTGTCCATAGAACAGCAACAAACATGGAAGTAGTCCAACATGACTAAAACCTGATGATTTTGTGCATTCTTCTTACAATGCCTTCAATGCATGAAACTGGCCTATTGAACAGACAAGGCTGAAGAAAGAATGTCGTTCCATTTTTAAAAGTACCTTTGAGTTGAGCTTCATTACTGGTTTACTACATGGACATCTTCATATTGTCTTCTTGGCAAGGACAGAGAAATGATGTGCTATTATTTTCTTTCTGGATTCTTTTCCTTTTTTATTTCTCAGGCTAGGCCACCACCCTGGGAATTTTCATCAAAATAGTAAGGACATTTGACCGTACTTAGCATTCTTTGACCTTTGCAACCGCTCCAACAATGTTCCTTATTGGTTTTAAAATTAAACAGATATTTGTGGATAAATGGATAGTCTGATCATTCAGTTCATACATTATAATGGATATGAAAATAAGATTGTAATTGCTCATTTGGGAAAGGGGAGAATAAGTCTATCCTAGCAGGATTCAGGGAAGTATTTTCTCCCATTTGATGCTAATTTATTGCTGATCATATCAGAGCAATGGGTGAAAGAGGAAAAAATTGCTCATCTTTTCCTTTTTCAGTGCAGGTTTATTACTATTTCTACCACAAACAAATCTTCAACATAAGAAAAAAGAAAACAAGTTGGCAGTGAGTAAAAGAGTTTTGTTGAAAGGGTAATTTCTTGGAATGTTAGAGTATTACTTTACAGAAAACATAGTTGAAACTTTGAACCAACTTTCAGCAGGGGTAGTGGGTCAATCATCAGTAACTGATCTTAAACTTGCTTGCGATAAACACATGTCCATCATCCAACAAAAATTAAAAAAGAAAAGAAATAATAGTTAAAAATAATAGATAAATAAATAAATTTTTTTAAAAAAGGAAAAGAGCAAACTTGATAGAACATTGGGTCTTTTTCTGCCAACAGTTTACTATATTCTATATAAAGGTAAAGGTTCCTCTTTCATATCTGTGCTAGTCATTCCTGACTCTAGGCGGTGTTGCTCATCTCCATTTCAAAGCCGAAGAGCCAGCGCTGTCCGAAGACGTCTCTGTGGTCATGTGGCTGGCACGACTAAACACTGAAGGCACACGGAACACTGTTACCTTCCCACCAAAGGTGATTCCTATTTTTTTACTTGCATTTTTCAATGTGCTTTCAAACTGCTAGGTTGGCAGAAGCTGGGACAAGTAATGGGAGCTCACTCAGTTACACGGCAGTAGGGATTTGAACCGCCGAACTGCCTGTCTTTCTGATCAACAAGCTCAGCATCTTAGACATGGAGCCCCCGTGTCCCTATATTCTATATAGATGCACTATTTTAATGTGTTTAAGCTGTATAACTGACTCAGAAAAAATATCATATAGCTTTTTCTTTTCTAGAGCCAAGTTCTAGAGGAATTTTTTAAGAGGAATTTTTTAAGATCACTGCAGAGGCAGTGATCAAAAAAAGTCAAGATGGTTGTTGAGATTGTATGATTGATGCCCCAGAGGTTTTGTCAGATAATTGCACATAATGTGTTCAAATGAAGCCAGAGACGCTGACATGAACTTGTAGTTTTATATAAATGAATACATTTTGCATCTATATTTACAGCAAACTAGATAATCAGGCAAAAAAGAGCATCATGAGGTAAACCACAGGGCACACAGATGAAAAAAGGCGGGAAAAAGGGGGAACTCCCCCTCCACACCCAGCTCAGCCAATCACAGAGCAGATTGCCTCACGCTGGAGCCAGTATTCTCCAACTAATCAAGCACAACTGTGTATTCTGGCTCACTGCACAATCCCATTGCTCCGCCTAATAATTTTAAATATCTTTGGTTTTGTGTGTGTGTGTGTGTGTGTGTGTGTGTGTGTGTGTATGTATGTATGTATGTATGTATGTATGTATGTATATCTGTTGCTACCTAGAGAATCCTGATTTTTCCCCAAAGATGTTGAGCCCACACGAAGTTCTGTGTAACTCAAGTACTGCATTAATAATATTTTCTAGAAGCGACTTTATAAACTTCTAACTACACATTCTTATGCTGAAAATACTGTGAACTGAATCTGGAGTCTCAACCATGCAAAATATGTACACAGAGCTTTATAATCACATCAGGCATAACTGTTGTTGGAGTGTGCACATGCATGCACACCATTTTCAAAACAGGTCACTTACACAGGCTTCTGCAAACCTCTGCACGGGAAGCTCTAAAATCAATTTTTTCTCCCAGTTTGTACCGATTTATCATAATAGAGAAAGGAATCCATTTTAAACTAATCCTCCATTTAAACTACATTCTGCACTTGCCTCTCTCCCAAGGGCTAGATAATGATTGCAAAAGGTTTTTGGATGGATTTAGACTTTCCTTTCCTTTTATCCATCAGGGATAAACACAGTGAACTGTCCACTGAATATATGGCATTTGTGTGTGTGTGTGTGTGTGTGTGTAGGGGGGGAAACGGATGTGTTTGGAATGTTGCTAACCAGCTTGATTGAAAGGGTGCCCTTGTTAGACACTTCAGAGGTCCCTGGAAAAAACATTCTTCCAGACATGGTGTCAGCGCTATTTTTGTCTTGTTTACAAAATTAAGAAATAGAGGTTATACTCACCGATCTTTTCTCTCTCTGCATTGTTCCCCTCTCTATTTTTATAGCTCTACATCCTGTTGAACAACTCTAAAGTCAGAATCTAGAACTGTGATGGCGAGCTCTCTCTGTGGGTATGCACGCTGTCACCAGATGCTCTTCCAGGTTCCATCATGCGCATGCACATCAGACCAGCATAGCAATAGCAATAGCAATAGCAGTTAGACTTACATACCACTTCATAGGGCTTTCAGCCCTCTCTAAGCGGTTTACAGAGTCAGCCTATCACCCCCAACAATCCGGGTCCTCATTTTACCCACCTCGGAAGGATGGAAGGCTGAGTCAACCCTGAGCCGGTGAGATTTGAACAGCCGAACTGCATAACTGCAGTCAGCTGAAGTAGCCTGCAGTGCTGCATTTAACCACTGTGCCACCTCGACTCCATGCATGCATGCATGTGATGGAATCTGGAAGAGCAGCTGGTTGCCGCACGCATGCGCACCGGCCAGCTGCTCTCTTCCGGGTTCCGGCGCATGTGTGAATGCATGTGTGCACAGGTGCTCCAGTTTCAGCACTTGGTACTGAAAAGGTTTACCATTACTGATCTAGAAGGTAGTGGATATCCTACTTCTGAAGAGAACTAGCTTTTATGCAAGTCTAAGTCATATTTCCTCAGAATATGTTTTTCCGGAGATTTTTCTTTCCCCATGCTATTTCAAAAAGAAAAACCCAAATATTGTTTATTATTATGAGAGTCAACTGATGTAATTGGGGTAACGTTTTAGGCTAGTACTAGGAAGGCCTATATGAAATTCATAAATAGCCCTAGAACTTCACTTGAGAAGTTGGGATAATAGTTATTGCTTAATCCAACCTTCCTCTTGGTTTTAATTTCTCAATCTAGCATATAGCATTAATACCAGAGGTGGGTTCCTACCAGTTTGCACCTATTCGGTATAACCGGTTCGTCAAATCTACCGAACCAGTTAGAAAAGGTTCCACCATGGACCCGGAAAGCAGGCCACACCTACAGAAGAAGTTCCAAAATTTTTTGAAACCCACCACTGGTCCTTGGATATGATTATTCTACACTATCATGCTCATATTTATAAAACTCAGGGCCTCTGTGAAAGGTAAGGATGACTACTGCGTTTGTGGTACAATCAGAACATTGCGTGTGTTGAAGTTGTTTTAACGCAAACCAAAGATGCCTTTCAAAAAACAAGTTTACATCATATTCTTATGCATTCCAGTGCTGTGTGTGAGGTAATTTAAGGTGGTTCTGACAAGTGTCGTCGACATCTTCATATCTGGTCACATGGGCGGCAAGCCACACCCATCCGGTCACATGGGTGGCAAGCCACTCCCACAAAGGAGGCCATACCCACAGAGTAGGTTCGAACAATTTTTGAAACCCACCACTGGACTTAAATTGAATTGACTGGCTAATCTAAATCCTTCTGCCCCATTTGGATTCTTGGGGTAGAAGCTAGGAGACGGGATCCAGAGGTGTCCAGATGATAGGGATGTCTAAGACAAGATGGGGTGCACAACTGCATGAGAATACTTCAACCCTCGTACATGTGCATGGAACACACATAAACAAGGCAGGACTTTGATTGAAGCCACTATCGCTATTACTGCTTTTTAATACGCATTTCCCAAAGATGCTGCTGGGTCTATGGGTCTTTTAAGCTTGTTCTCTGATCCACTTATGCCTTTGAGGGTCTATTTATGGCCATACAGAAAGGTTATTCCTACATGGGTGTACACATTTTACACCTCTAATAGAGAATAATCTTTGAAGAACATTGCCCATAGGACTGCATGACATAGTTCTAAAGGTAGCTTTGAAGTTAGTAGGACCATGTTAAGAAGATATTGCTGATGATCTGCTCAATAAAAAAAAATTAAGTCAGTTTTGCTTAATTCTAGGGGCAATGGGATTCAGCTCTCCTTAGCACATAATGGAATTTTATTTGTGCTGAATATCTTTTATTTATGCAAACACATTGTGCCTTTCCCTCTGGCATAGCTTTTCAAGGATTGGCTCACAATCCATTATAGTAAAATAGAGTCTAAATAAGTAAATAAACAAATGCAGCACATGCAATTAAAAACAATCCATAAAAATAAGTAAAACTCAAAATTAAACCCAATCAGACTTTTTTTTTAAAAAAGGAATTTATGAAGAATGTATTGGCCCCTGCCAATTCTCTTATTTCATTGTTCTGAACATTTTCATAGGTACAGGGCACACAATTTCCTGACCTCCAATTTCACTGAAGGCCAACTTATTTTAAATCTATATTCATTCTCTTAGGATTTTGAGCATAACATTTCTGATTAGATACAATGCAGTTCAGGGTTATCCTGCCATGGTGATAGAAATTCATCCAATTTATAATCAGCGTTCTGCACATGTAAGCGGATGAATTCTTCTGTGCTTTATCTTCATACCATCTTCTGCCTATATTAATCACATCTGATTTGTGAGCAATCTGGAGCACTTATAACCACCACTATAGGCACAAAAGACTGTAAACTTAACTCACTTACCCTTTTGCACGGGGAGATCTAAATTAAAAATGAGTAAGGAACGAACAAAATATTTGCTGTGAATATATAATTCAGAGTCCAAAAGTTCAGATAACTTATATTTCTCAACATCTGAGCAGCTTTGACTCACAAGGAAGTTTCTTCCTCAACTTGGAACTTCTCCATTGGATTTTAAGTTTTGTCTGCTGGATTTATCCAACTCTGGATGCACATCTCTCTTGCTCTCCTATTCAGTCATGGAAATGCCTTAACCCAAGCAATAATGTTTCTTAATCTCTTGGTCTCACTGCAGAGTTACTTGAAATCAACCTATCTTCTGAGAAGTTGAGTCTGGGAGACTCGATGAAATCTTTTCTAGAAAAGGCAAAATATTCTCCAACCATTATCTTGGCAAGCATTGGGAGCTCCAAAAATACAGTGTTAGACCCGTCTAGTTCTTTGGGTATTAAGCAGTGGTGGGTTTCAAAAATTGTTCGAACCTACTCTGTGAGTGTGGCCTCCTTTGTGGGAGTTGCTTGCCACCCATGTGACTGGATGGGTGTGGCTTGCCGCCCATGTGACCGGATATGAAGATGCCGACAACACTTGTCAGAACCACCTTAAATTACCTCACACACAGCACTGGAATGCATAAGAATATGATGTAAACTTGTTTTTTGAAAGGCATCTTTGGTTTGCGTTAAAACAACTTCAACACATGCAATGTTCTGATTGTACCACAAACACAGTAGTCATCCTTACCTTTCACAGAGGCCCTGAGTTTTATAAATATGAGCATGATAGTGTAGAATAATCATATCCAAGGACCAGTGGTGGGTTTCAAAAATTTTTGGAACCTCTTCTGTAGGTGTGGCCTGCTTTCCGGGTCCACTGGTGGAACCTCTTCTAACCGGTTCGGTAGATTTGACGAACCGGTTCTACCGAATAGGTGCGAACTGGTAGGAACCCACCTCTGTTTAAATCCCACTAATATGAATGTTGATTCATAGAAACAAAATTTGGATATCTTGAATTTGTTATCCCGCTTGGTTTTAGAACTTGATTGTCTTGCCTCTATTAAAAGGTAGCCCTCTAATAGAGACAAGACAATTGTCTCAACTTATAACTACAATCAAGCCCAAAATTTCTGTTGCTAAGCAAGGCAGTTATTAAGTGAATTTTGTCCCATTTTATAATCTTCCTTGCAACACTTGTTAAGTAAATAACTGAAGTTGTTCAGTTAATAACACGGTTGTTAAGTTGATCTGGCTTCCCTATTGACTTTGCTTATCAGAAAGTAACAAAAGGGGATCACGTGATGCCAGGACATTGCAACCGTCATAAATATGAACCAGTTGCCAAGCGTCTGAATTTTGATCATGTTACTACCGGGATGCTGCAACAGTCGTAAGTGTGAAAAATGGTCACTTTTTTCGGTTGTAACTTTGAACAGTCACTAAACCAAGTGCTGTGAATAAAGGACTACCTATAATGTATTTCTTTGACACAAGATGTTGATCTATTCCTTGGTGTTTTATTTGATCTCTGTTATTCATTTACAATATATGGCTATCATTGATTGTATATTCTCCTGTTTAATTTTGTTGTCATTGCTTGGAAAGTATTGTAGAATTCATTTCCATTTGGAATACCTCTTTATTGTTGAGTTTTTCCAGGTGGCTACATAGGAAGGAACCAAAAAACACCCAGAGAAAACCTCTATAGCCTATGATTTTGTCTGTGTGTACGTGTGTGGAAAGTATTATTTAAAAAAATAATAATAATAGTAATCTTACGCAGAACAGTTTCTGAGCAGCTGATAGCTAAAAAGCCGTCAAATACCACTGTTAACTATAGTAATTTACTCTATAATTTAATGTAGGCCTGACCTCTGTCACAAGTTAATACACCATGAAGAATAGTTTGCAAAAACAGCTTATTAATGAATTGGAGAAATAATGTGACATTGTTTTTGCCATGTTCTCATGAAATATCTTAATACTGGAGTTAGCAGAGCTGAGACAATTTTCAGTATGTAATTACGTCTTGTCCGTATCTTACTAACTTGTGCTGTGATTAAGAGACTTTTTAATTATGCCATCCAAAGACAGTTGTTTAATTTCATAGTGGGGGGGGGAGAAGGGATAACTCCGGACATTATCAGAGCAACATTTCATTGAGCTTTAATAATATTGGTGTGGGAGGGGAGGAAGCTCTCACAGTCATGATGAAAGAATCATTTAGAGTTTAAGGGTGAAATTCAGAGTTGCTTCGTCTGGATCCTTCCATTGACTGGAAATCAGACTTGGATTTAAGACTAGAAATCTTAATTACGATAGAAAGAAATTCCCATAAATATATTACACAACTCTACATTGAATCCAACAATTGGTCTGTCTATTTTCAGACCTCTCTACAAAGGATAGGGTGATAAAAATGTTTCATGATCTGGGGAATAATTATATCAACAAATTTTAATAAATTCTATTTTATTTAGGAGTAAATTCAAACTCAAATATTTTTAAGACCACAGTTGAAATGGTCCCATTAATTTCTTTGTTCTGGTTCAGTCCAGAATATGGACCAACATCACTATAGTCTAATAACTATTCCTAGCCTAAAAGGATTGCGCACCCATGAAATTCAATGGTGAAAAAATAAGGTTCTATATTTAGGCAAGAACAGCAAAATGCACAGGTACAGTATATGTGGTACCTTGCTCAATAGTAGTAACCGTGAGAGGGATCTTAGAATCCTAGTGGACAACCATTTAAATAGTGTGCAGCAGCTGCCAAAAAAGCCCACACAGTAAACAGAGGGATAGAATCAAGATCACATGAAATCTTAACACCACTTTATAATGCCTTGGTAAGGCCACACTTGAAATACAGCATTCAGTTTTGGTCACCACGATGTAAAAGAAGTTGATACTCTAGAAAGAGTGCAGAGAAGAGCAACAAAGATGATTAGGGGACTGGAGGCCAAAACGTATGAAGAACGGTTGCAGGAACTGGGTATGTCTAGTTTAATGAAAAGAAGGACCAGAGGAGACATGATAGTAGTGTTCCAATATCTCAGGAACTGCCACAAAAAAGAGGGAGTCAAGCTATTCTCCAAAGCACCTGAGGGCAGAACAAGAAGCAATGAGTGTAAACTAATGAAGGAGAGAAGTAACTTAGAACTAAGGAGAAATTTCCTGACAGTGAGAACAATTAATCAGTGGAACAAATTGCCTCCAGAAGTTGTGAATGCCCCAACATTGGAAGTTTTTAAGAAGATGTTGGATAGCCATTTGTCTGAAGTGGTGTAGGGTTTCCTGCCTGAGCAGGGGGGTTTAGAAGAACTCCAAGATCTCTTCCAACTCTGTTATTATATTCAATTCTAATCCTATATTCTGTATTGCAGTTAAAAACTCCATTCACTATAGGTCTTCTGGATACTATTCAACAATTCTGGGATGTGGAAAAGCTGTTGAGTTATGTTGACTCACCTGATACATAAAGAGTCATATGTGATTGACTGATGATTGATGTTTCTATTCTATTCTACTCTAAATGTAGCTAAACCAGCAAATGATATAGCAGGCTGTCATCATTCTAGCCATTATCTATCCGCTGCAAGTATGAAGGCCACTTCTTCATGGTTCCAACCATTATGGTCTTGAACTTTCTTTTGCCAATTGGGTCTGCGATACTTGCTGATGTTGTCGATCCATCTTTTAGGTCTCTTTCATGGACTCTCTTAATTAAGTGGAATTCATTCTACGACTGCCTTGGTCAGTGGTGGGTTGCAGGTGGTACGCCCTGGTACAGGCATATCGCCTGCGCGATGCTCCACTGAGCAGTTGGAGCGTCGCAGAGGTTTGCTTAGATGCATGGACGTGCTACGCGTGTCCATGTGGATCCGGAACCCACCACTGGCCATGGTCCACCTGTCATCGGTTCTTCTGGCTATGTGACCAGCCCATTTCTATTTCAATTCTTTTACTCTCTTGATGTTATCATATACTTTCATTTGTTCTCTAATCCATGTTCAGGTCTTTGTATCTTGTCTTATGAGGCCGAGCATGTGTCTTCCAATGGCTCTTTGCACCACTCGCAGCTTTTGTATTGATTGTGAGGCTAGTGTCCATGTTTTGCTGGTGTATGTTAGAAAAGATAGAACACACTGATCGAAAACTTTTTTCTTCAGGCATGGGAGGGGTGTTTGTTCTTGATAATTATGCTTAGCTTGCCTGCCAACCACATTTAACACCCCATTCAAATTCCTTTATATAGCAGGCAATATCATGACACTAATTAGCAGAAACAGATTCTAAAGAATTCGAACATCTCTCAAATGTTCTCTTGTAGAGCTAACTTTTAACTTCTTTGTAGAAATTAATAATTTTATTTATGTATTTATTGAATTTACGTTGCCGCCTATTTGTCCAGGATGAATCAAGAAGTCTTACAGAATAAAAATCACATTTGAAACAATAAAAACTAACAAAAAGAATCAGATAAATTAATATATTACAATATAACAAAATCATCCCCCACCTTCCACCCCCCATCCCGGCGACAGCAGATCACATGAACCATTTAATGGGCTCCTTCCCGCTCTGGGTTTCCCAGACCCGCTGGCAGAACCAGGTGTTCAGTGCCTTCCGGGAGAGTATTAGAGTGGGGGCTGTTCTAATCTCTGGGGAATGATGTTTCAGAGGGAGGGAGCCACCATGGAAACGGCCCTTCTTCTGTGTTCCCACCAGGTCTATCTCCCTCAGGGACAGGACTCACAACATTCCCTGCCTCCCCACTGATGGGTTGGGTAGACTGGCAAGAGACGGTCCCTCAGATAACCTGGTCCCAAGCCATGAAGGGCTTTTAAGGTGACAACCAGCACCTTGAATTGCACCCGGAAGCAAATTGGCAACCAATGCAGCTCCCGCAGGAGAGGTGATACATGTGCCCACCGGAGTCTGCATAAAACCACATAGGCTGCTGCATTTTGCACCAACTGGAGCTTCTGGATGCTCTTCAAGGTCAGCCCCATGTAGAGTGTGTTACAGTAGGGAAATGACTAAGGCATGAGAGTCAGAAGGGACTGTTGGTCCAGGAAAGTGTGTAACGGGCACACAGTTGTGCAAAGGGCCTCCTGGCCATAACCGCCACCTGCTCTTTGAAGTATGGAAGAGGTATTATGGAAGAGGCAGTGCTTAAATTTGAGGACAAACTGTTCTATAAGGGGTACACCACCACTGGGAAGTCCACCTTTGGGATGCCTATATATTTTTGTGATTTCTAAAGATGGAACTCCTTTGGAAACAAGAGCCTTAACAGGGACTTAGTGAGGTGTCCGTTGTCTCTCAAAAATGTCTACCAAATTTTACATTAATATTTGTCAGAGTATATTCATGAACTGGAATAGGGCATTGCAACAGGTCAACCAATGGGGGACTGTTTGGTAACTGAAACATAGTATTTGTTGTCTAGGGCCATAAGAGACAGTTTGGAGCCTGGCTTAACTGTTCTGTATATAAGCTTGAGGGCAATAGCTTCTCCCTCCTCCATTTTGCCTTCTCCATTTTGTGCTGTGTTTGTACTTGCTATATCTCTCTCCCCTCTACCACGTTGGAAGAACCACTTTTGATATTGTATATATGTCTCGTGTTATATTGTATATAAAGAGAAGTTAATGAATCCTGCTGAATCAGTTACCTGGGTGTGCTTTCTGGATTTGATTTTTGCAACAAACTCTGACAGTATTGAAATTGTCTCCTTTATGTTAGTTTTTTCTCTCTTTCATTTGCCAAAGCTGTTTAATTTTTCATATGTCATTTTCTCCTTAAGCTCTAACTTTCATTCTTGTTGTGGAGGATGGTTGTCCTCATCATAATCAGGTATGTCTTACTTCCTTTTAAGATGTATGATCCAGTCTTTCAATCCCAAAGTATCTTTCTCTGAAATGAAGAGTGAAACATTTTAATTTGGGTTTTTAAAAATACCATTATTTAATTTGGGGGAAATGGTACAGGTGGTTGGAGGATAGAAATAAGAATTTGGAAAAGGTAGTTTGTATTATAGATGTAGTCGAAATTAGTGATAAGAAAGTCTAAGAAAAGTAGGATTTTTAAGTCTAGGAAAAATTGTATACTAGTAGAAGAAAAACAAAGACTGTCTGATGCAAATAACCTAACATAGATTGATGTTGTGGCCCAGTAGGTGCCGTTGGAGCTGCCACCAGACTCAGACAGCGAGGGGCCCTCTGAGTCAGCTCTGGAGGATGTGGAGGACCCTGGACAGGGTTCCAACTCGGAGCAGGGCGCAGAGAGGCTGGTTGGCCACCAGGAGGCACCTGAGCCTTGGACCAGTGGGGAGGAGACAAGGGAGAGTGAGCCTGAGTCCAGCAGTGAGTGAGTTGTTCCTGGATGCATGCCATTGAAAAGCTACTAGGTGCCAGGAACAATTATGCAATTACAGGAGGTGATTGTACTCAGCTGGTGGTCATTAGGCTCCTCTCCAGACTATAAAAAGCTACTTGTGCACACGGCCCTCTTTGCAAAAGTCAACACAGGATTGAATGTCGGAGGACAGTACTGTGAGCTTGGCAGGCTGGATTGCTGCCAAGCCTTATCTGTGTTTATTGCTGCCTGAGTTTGTCTGAGTTGCTGCCAAGGTCCTTATCTGTTTGTTTTGCTTGGCTTTCAGCCACCAAGGTTTTGGTGTCTTGCTATTAAAGGACATTCCAGTTAAGCTTGTCTCGGCATTCGTTACTGGATGGAGGAGGGGGTCAGAACAGATTGATAAGTAAAAGAGAAAGAAATAATGGGAATAAAAGTGTAAAATTGCATAAAAATGTATTGAGAGGGAAATAGTGTTTGTAAAGATGCACCGATAGATAACTGCTAAAAGAAGGGATGTGAAGTTCCGATGTGATGTGTAAATGTTGTGTATGTCTTTGTCAATGTGTTTATGTGTTTATAATAAAAAATATTAAAATAAATAAATAAAATATTATTTTAGCAGAAGTCACACATATTTTCATAAATCTGGCACAGAGAATGCAAAATTTAAATATATAAATATTGAAGATGAATAGGAAGCTAATGGGCATGTGGTTCTTGAGACTTCTCAGAAAGTAGATTTCAGAACTTAGTGAGTTTTTTTTTAACCAAGTTTCTGGAGCTAAATTAAATTCACCTCCTATTTGTTCTGAGAGTTTTCTTAACCCCCATAGGCTAATGAGATTATCTTCTTGTTGGAGCTATATGCACCTGTTGAATGAGACCAGTGCAGAATAGTGAAAATTCAATTCATTGAAGTGTGCTTAGTCCAAATACATATTAATTAAAGATATCTTTTGCAGCCACCTGTTGAACTTCATTTTGTTACATCTTTTGCATTTGGCATATGTACCCAACAGAGTATCCTAGACAGTTGGCAAGAAACTCTTGATCAGGATCCAACCCTTGCCTTAAGCTTCAGCCTTCCTTCCTCTGAACTTAAAAAAAAGGACATGGGATATTGCTTAAATTCTCCTTAACTCTTGCATTCCAATCCATGTTCCTAATTGGTCTTAATGGCCATCCATTTGCTAAGAGAGCTGTGGCCAACCACTGTGTATGGACAGTTACAAATGGAAAACATACATACGTACATGCATACTTACATATATACATAGACAGCTTGGTCTAATGGTTAAGGCTAGAAAGCAGGAGACCATGAGTTCAATTCCCGCCTTAGTAATAAAAACCAGCTGGGTAACTCTGGGCCAAGCACTTTCTCTCAGCCCAACCCATCTCATAGGTATGTTGTTGCAGGGAAAATAGGAGGAGGAAGGTGTGTTGAGATGTTTGCAAAAATAATAAAAGCAGGATACATATAAATAAATGAAAAATACTGGATAATACATAATCTGGGGAAAGGGAGGATGGTTTGGACAAGAGTTGCAGCAAATGAACATCCTCATAGTTGCTAAAAGCAAGCTAACACTCATCTGTTATTCTCTTTGGTGTCCTTTTTCCTCTGCTGAGTAGAGGTATTTTCTGCCTGTTCTTGATCTTGAGTCAGCAAAAATTAATTAATTATGGACCATCCAGTTGGTATCAAAATTTAGTGACTACATAGATTTAGGTCTCTCTTTTGAGGTGAACCCACAAATAATATTTTCTGCATGTTTAGGACTTAGGGTGTTTGAGGGTCTCCCAGTATTCTCAGATTGAGAAATTCTAGAGGATGGAATTCACACCTCACAAGAGGAGATTGGGGTTGGACTAGAAGACCTCCAAGATCCCTTCCAACACTGGTTTTCTGTATTCTGTAACACTGACCTTCTTCAGAATGATCTGATCCCACCTTCACCAATAAGGTCTTCTAATAATGTATTCTTCATCACTAACTAACTCCATCCACTTGGGTGCTGTTGGTCATGTTCTTCTCTTTCTCTGGAGATTCTCAGCCATCCAGGTCATGGTTGTCCCAAAGGTGCTTTTTCAAAAGGCAACTGACCTTTGTTCTTTTCCTAGAAGACATTTTACTTCTCATCCAAGAAGCTTTTTCAGCTAATACAACATTATGGACTTCTCAAGAGAGTTAGGGCTTCACATAATAGGTCCAAAATATAATAATGTGTGTCTCATCTTTTTCTGCCTTCAATGAACACTATGGATTGGTTTGTCCTAGGATTTACTCGTTTGTTTTCCTGGCTATCCACGGTGTCAGCAGAAAGCTATGCTGAAATAAGTGATCCCCATTTTTGATCCTTATCCTGCCCCTATTGCTTCTGCTCTCAGTCCATTGACAATTATCTGACTTTCCTGACAAATAATTGATAAAGCTCAACCGACTTTGCATGTCTTCAGGTTGTCCTTGAATAGTGTTGGAATACAGAATACAGAAAGAGAAGGCAGGTACAATTTAAAAATTGATACTGCTACAGATCCCTTATCCTGTCTTACCTATGAGCTGGAAATGAGATGACAGCAATATCATGAGAACATGAGGGAAGGGAAGGGGAAGGGGGGCACAGAGGGGAGAGAGGGAGAAAGAGAGAGATGTTGCTATGACACTTTTGTCCTTTCATTAAATGCAATTGGGGGTAAAACCCCAAGACATTCTCTAATGAATCCATCTTATTTAGCAAGATGAGTTAGACCAGAGATACAGCTTCAGGTTGAATATAATATCTTTGTCATTCCAAAATATGTTCTGGGGAGGGGTTGTGGTTGTAGGGAGCATTATATTACAGAAAAGGTTAAATATAGGACTGTGTAGCAACTTTCAACTATAGTTTATGAACATGTTGATATCACTTCTTAATGACCCAGTAGATCTTCTCCATAACAATCTGTCTCTAACCTGGTCTTTCAGGTCTTCCAATGTACACCTGAATCTCAGTCCATCCACTTTGCTTCTATTCACCTTCTTTCTCTCTTTTCTTCCATCTCCCATTAGTTTAGATCTTTCTGGGCTCGTGCTAGAACCTATCTTCAGGGAATTTCTCTCTCTCCAGAAGGTGTTCCATGGGTTATTCTATGTGTTGTATTTATATGGTATCTGGTTGTGTGTGGCTTTTTAGGGTATTAATGACTTATCAATTAAGTCATTAATTGTATCCTCATGGGACCCAGGAAAGGAGCATGGCACCTGCCTTTTGGAACATCATGCCCCCCAAAAGATGAGAAAAACTTCATTCTTGGTAGCTTCTGTAGGTACCTCAACAACCTTAGGGATCTCGGGGAAATAAAGAACTGTTGAAATGACTACATTGTCTGTAATACAACGATGGTCTCTTTTAGTCTTTTCAATAATACTGATGATCTTATGGAAATTTTGTTAGTTTATTTGTTATTGTACCCTGCGAGGAGGCACATTTATGAATTGGGTGGCTCTAGAAATGTGATGTGTAAATAAATAAATATCTGTTGCCTCTGGGCTAAGCTGCTGCTGTGATTTTACATCTCTCTTCTTCTAACTGGGAAGGGGACATTGTGCAACCAGAGTGATAATGCTGCTGCAGTAGAAGTATTATTTATTGATTTATTGATGTATTAGGTCTATATGCCGTCCAACTCCCAGGGACTCTGGGAGGTTTACAAATTGCTAAAAACATTAAAACAAGAAAACAGAACAGAACAGAACAAAGATGGCAGATATCACAAATCCATATAAGGACAAAGAAAAGGGGGCTTCAGTCACCAAAAGAACTAAGTTTTCAGTAGGTGGAGGCTGCTTGAATCCCATAGGGAACTTCATTCCAGATGTTGGGCTATAGAGAAGGCAGGCTTCCAAAATCCAGAGAAATTGCATTGTTTAATCAAAGGAATCTGGAGTGTGCTAACACTGCCAGATCAGATTGACCAAGCAGATACTATGGAAATATACAAAAAATATACAAAAAATATTTCATATAAAATATTTAAAAATATATAAAAAAGCACAACAAAGAATGTTCTTTCTCCACCAACTCAGGAAGTTCAAATTGCCCAAAGAGCTGCTGATTCAGTTCTACAGAGGAATCATTGAGCCTGTCATCTGCTCCTCTATAACCGTCTGGTTTGGTTCTGTAACCCAACAAGACAGACACGGACTTCAACGGATAATTAGAACAGCAGAAAAAACAATTGCTACCAACCTGCCTTCCATTGAGGACTTGTACATTGCACAAGTCAAAAAGAGGGCTGTGAAAATATCGACAGAGCCCTCGCATCCTGGACATAAATTGTTTCAACTTCTACCCTCAAAACGGCACTGCACACCAGAACAATTAGACACAGGGACAGTTTTTTCCCTGAATGGCATAACTTTGCTAAACAAATAATTCCCACGACACTATCATATTACCTACTAAGACTGTATTACTAATATTCTTCTCATCCTTCTTAGTACTTATCTCTTTCCACTTATGACTGTAACCATGTTGCTTGTATCTTTACAATTTATGTTGTTTTATTTGTTTCCCAGTATAATTTGATTTCTTATTAGTAGCCTATTACTATCACTAAGTGTTGTATCTTATGATTCTTGATGAATATATTCTATTTTATTTTTCTTTATGTGCACTGAGAGCATCTGCACCAAAGACAAAATCCTTGTGTGTCCAATCACACTTGGCCAATAAAGAATTCTATTCTATTCTAAAAGGTATGTCTACTGGGCCCCTCTGCTTGTAGGGAACTGTCGGTGTTTATGAGGAGCCATCTCACGCCAATGGATTGTCCCATCCCACTCATTCCAGCAAAAGAGGCCTACTCCAGATCCCATCTACTACAGATTTTCAGCTGACAGAGTCCAGGAAAATAGCCTTTTATGTTGTGGTTCCTGCTCTCTGGAATAGTCTCTTGGTGGAGGTGAAGTTGCCCCTCATGCATTAGACCTTCTGGAGGAGCCCTTAAAACCTGACTTTGCCTGGTGATCTGAGACCATTGCCCTTTCTCCTTTACTCCAATCAGAGGTGGGTTGCTCCTGGTTCATCCCAGATACTAGCGGCGGCACGAGGCTCCACCCACCCACCCGCATGTGCAGAAGTGTCACGTGCATGAGCCTGAATTGGTAGTAAAAGAATTGGCAACCCACCTCTGACTCCAAAACATATTTAGGTCCAATGTCTCCTCACAACATGCCCACAGCTGACACACTTCATTTTATGGCTGGCATAAGGGTGTGGTCTAGCTGAAGCTACTACTTCAAAGCCTCAGATTGACAGAGTTAGAAGGGACCTTGTAGGTCATCTATTCCAATCCCCCCACCCAAGCAGGAGACCCTACACCATTTCTGATAGATGACAGTCTAGTCTCTTCTTGAAAGCTTCCAGTGATGAAGTTCCCACTATAGCAATAGCAATAGCAGTAGACTTATATACCGCTTCATAGGGCTTTCAGCCCTCTCTAAGCGGTTTACAGAGAGTCAGCATATTGCCCCCAACAATCTGGGTCCTCATTTTACCCACCTCGGAAGGATGGAAGGCTGAGTCAACCCTGAGCCGGTGAGATTTGAACCGCTGAACTGCTGATCTAGCAGTAGCCTGCAGTGCTGCATTTAACCACTGCGCCACCTTGGCTCTTTCTACTACTACTACTTCTGAAGGCAAGGTGTTCCATGGGTTGATTGCTCTCCCTGTCAGAAAATTTCTCCTTATTTCCAGGTTGAATGTTTCCTTGATCAGTTTCCATCTGTTGTTCCTTGCCTGCCCTTCAGGTGCTTTGGAAAATAGCTTGACCCCCTTCCTCTCTCTGGCAGCCCCTCAAATATTGGAATGCTGCTATCATGTCTCCCCCTGGTCCTTCTCTTCACTAGACTAGCCATGGCCAGTTCCTGCAACTGTTCATCCTATGTCTTAGCCTCCAGTCCTCTAATCATCAGTTGGTCTTCTCTGCACTCTTTCTAGAGTCTCAACATTTTTTTTAATAGTGTGGTGACCACTATGGATGTAGTATTCTAGAGTGGTATTAGTACTGGGGGTGGGGGGGGGAGAAAAGAAAAATGAAGGAAGGAGTTCATTTCTCCAATAAGAAATACAGAATCTTGAACATGGTTGCGTGATGACAATCATGGCACAGAAGTGAGAATGATTTGCTGCTGTTATTGCCTCAGTGTTGATTCAAATGTGATCTTTTATTTGTGTTCGGTCAGGCTCGCTTTTAGTCTTTCTTCACCAACACTTTAGAATGTTTCTTCTGCTTTGTTTTCCAAAGCTCACCAGGAATTTTTTTCTTGGAACTCTGGTTGTCTCCTGTCTCCTATCTACCACTTTCCTGGCAGAGCTGCCTACTAGATTGCTAGGAAAAACCTGTTGCTAGAAACCCTTTGCTCCTAAGCTTCCTGAGGAGGGCCAATTTAACTGATCATTCTAAATTTCTCCTGAGTAGTGACAAATTTCATCTGGACCATTAAGTGATCTGATCGTGGCACGAACCATGTTCTTATCTGCTAACTCTAGATTAGCCAGCAAGCCTCTGAAATAAAAATGAAGTTCTACGTGTGTCCATCTATGGTTCCACCACAAATGCGCGAACGACAAAAGCGTGCCTGACTAAACCGCTGTGACAAAACCGCGCCGACAAAACCGCGCTGACGAATGAGCGCTGAAGCGTGCCGACAACAGTGCGCCGACAGAAGCGCGCTGTAACCCTAACCCTAAACCAATCCCTAAACTTAACCCTAAACCTAACCCTAAACCTAACCCTAACCCTAAACCTAACTCTAACCCTAAACCTAACCCTAACCCTAACCCTAACCTTAACTTAAACCGCGCTTCTGTCGGCGCGCTTTTGACCTCACGGTTTTAGCACCGCGGTTTTGTCGGCGCGCTTTTGACGTTCGCGCATTTGTCGGGTCATGTCCATCTATATACTAAAGCTCAAAATAAGCATGGCTGCTATGGTGATCATTAAATGCGAATGACTGTGGATTGCTAGTCTCTATGCCAGACTCATGAAAATTGAATTTCCCCACATTAAAAACCTGGAGGAATCCAATGCTTAACCAATGACAAGGTCCAAAAGATGAGGAAGGGAGTCTACTGGGCAGCAGAATTAGTAGCACGTCATCCGGATCCTCAACCTCTCCCTAAGGTGCAACTTATCCACAGGCATTCACACTATAGAGGTTCTAGAACAGGGTGGTTGCTCAGAGGTAAATTGTTCTAGAAGATCAATGCCACTTCTCTCCTTGATCTGAGACTGATGAGTGCCTGGAATCTGGGAATGCAAATCTCTAAACCAAACTAGGTCTCGTAGATGATAGCAGATCATTTTGTCACTTTTATTCTGGCACCAAAGTAAGATCACGAGCCACCTGGTCCCCTAAATCCCCAAATGGAACAGACCAACTAGAAAAAGAGACCAAGGTCTACTTCCAATTTTCCTTCTGCTGCAACAGTTTGCCCTACATTTTTCATCCTATCTTCCACTCCGTCACAAATGAATTCCCCTTTTTTTCCCCCCTACCATATCTCCTCCTAAATTGTCTGGGAAGGCAACACGACTACTTCTGAATAAACATGCAGATGGTTGCATTTTGAGGATATCTGTACTGGCCTAATTTGTGGCTGTTAGATAGGATTTCTTCTCCTCTAGAAATGACAAGCTTCTAGCTTTCCAAATATTTCTTACATTTCAGAGAAAATGCAGCCAGCAATGTCATCGTGACGAGGCATTTTTATAGTGCCATAAAAATTCAGAGTCACCATAAATTCTGATTGCTAAAAAGTCTGGCATTTATGGCACCTTCTACAAGGACATATTTTAAATGATATTCAAAAGCAGTGTGATAAGTTTTATTTAGTTTAAAAAGTCGGATTAAAAAGCCAACCATCCTCTCCTTATATAGCAGAGAGGGGGGAAAACCGAAGGATGTTTCTAGAATTAAAGAAATTGGATGAAGGCCTCCCTCCCTCCCTTTCTCTCTCTCTCTTAATCCTACGCAAATTCATTAGCCCCAAAAGTGTGAAATCTTCATGTCTTATTCAGATGAAACTATTAATTAAAACTCATAATTAGCATTTGCCAAATTATGTCTAATACAGGTTGTTAATAATAGTATCATGTATCAAGGATGCAAGCACATTATAACATTGCTTTGAAGTTTCAGTGCCCATGTAATTGATTTGCATATCGTTATTTTGATGTGAGGTCTCAGTGCTGTGGGCAAGTCTCTTTCTCTCTCTCTGGGTGTTTTCTTTTTAAAAAATCCCTGCATTCATAATGCATTTGCTAAAGATTTGTTCCAGTCTGGATTTTTAAAATATGGAGAAGATTGTATTTCTTCTCAGCAATCTGTAAAATCCTTCCTTCCTTCCTTCCTTCCTTCCTTCCTTCCTTCCTTCCTTCCTTCCTTCCTTCCTTCCTTCCTTCCTTCCTTCCTTCCTTCCTTCCTTCCTCCCTCCCTCCCTCCCTCCCTCCTTCCTTCCTTCCTTCCTTCCTTCCCTCCCTCTTCCCTCCCTCCCTTCCCTCCCTCCCTCCCTTCTTCCTTCCTTCCCTCTTCCCTCCATCCCTCCCTCCCTTCCTGTTATCTCATGTTGCATCATTTTTTCCTTGTTGCTTTTTTAAAAGATAGATAAATCGTAAGCTAAATGCCAACAGTTGTCTATTCTATTACTGACTTTAGTGATGAGAACCATGCACTATGTTTGCACAGTTTATTTTACCGAGATGGTCTGAGGTTAGCAGATAAAAAAAAAAAATAGACAGCCACACATCTTGGAAGTGCATGCATGCTACAAAATGCAGGAAGGAACCAATCTGCCCCTGGTGCAAATGGGCTGTTTGAAGGATCAGAGTCATTTTAAGATGCAGCTATTGCACTCCTTTTCTTTCCACTTTTTGGGAGTGCAGCTCCTGACACACCATTCGTATATCAAGTGCAACTATAAATCTGTAAAATAATAGTGTAAACCTGAAGTAAATATGCAGCCTTAAGGAGAGTTAGTTGGGATTCTATGCATATTTAGTCAGTGGGTTTTTAGCCTTATGTATATTTACTGTAGGTCCAGCTGTGCAGAGTTTATTTCATCTTGTGTAAGTCTGCCTAAGGTTGTAATTTAAGACTTTAATTCTATGCAAATACTAGGGGGTGACCACAGTAATCATACGTGGCATTGCTTGGTATATCATACCGAATTTAATACAACTTACTTTTAATTAAAAAAAATATGCATCTCAGCCGAAAGCACATTTGGCTAAAATGGCAGCCTTACTGTTTTGAGCCAATGCTGTTGCTAAACAAAGTGATGTATGGGATTTTAAGAACCCAGCCCAGTGTGCATATTCTTTGGCTGATATTTTTCTTAATATTAAACAAGTAACAGTTCCATTAATTGTAATATGTAAAGGAAGGAGTAGTCACCTTCTAGCATATTCGAGCATATTTAACAAACCACGTAAGTGATAAAAAGACAGTCACACTTTTCCTATGATTGAGGGAGGGAGGGAGGGAGGGAGGGAGGGAGGGAGGGAGGAAGGAAGGAAGGAAGGAAATGTCATTAGATCAATCTGGGAAGGAAGGACGAAAGATAGGAAAGGAGAGGGAGGGGAAGATGGGAGGGTGGGAAAGAAGGAGGAAGGAAGGAAGGAAGGAAGGAAGGAAGGAAGGAAGGAAGGAAGGAAGGAAGGAAGGAAATGCCATTAGATCAGTCTGGGAAGGAAAGACAAAAGATTGATAGGAAAGGAGAGGGAGGGAGGAAAAGGAAGGGAGGGAGGAAAGAAATATCATTAGATCAATCTAATGTACAAGTAAGAGACATACTGAAAAAGCCATGTGGGTAAGGCTAAATGGTAATAATAATTCATACTGCCACTGATCTTGAGAATTTCAAAGGTAACATTTTTACAAGGTTAAGATGTCATTGAACCTCTTCTATGAAATATTACATGCAAACACCCCTTTTCTCCATCTCCCACAAATCTGCCTAGTTCTATCTGCCTGTATTAAAAATAAAGCCATTCCATTAGGGTGGCTGGGAAGCAAAATGTCTCACTTCGTTAATGTTTGCCTTTCTCTATATCCCATCTGGGCTTCTTCTTCTTCGTTTTTATTTGCTAGGAATGCATTAGACTCCCTTGTTCATATCTGTAGTCTTTAATGCCAACCTTTCACTATTTTTTTTTTTAAAGGGGGGCTTATCCACAACCTGTTCCTTGATCTGAACACTGCAGATGTTCTTTCTTTGGGGGCATGAAAATTAGTTATTCTTATCATGGCATGTGAAATTTTCAAGTTGGAGACACTTCTTGGATCAGCCCCATAGGCTTACAGGAGGGTGCTGTTGACGTGACGAGACTCTCAATCAAATGTATTTGGAAATAAAATAAGCAGTTATTGATTGTCTACTGTGGATAGCCTCAAAGCTGCTTAGTGAAGCTGGTGCCTAAGAAGAGGAGGAATCTTCAGAATCGGTTATCGGCAGCACAGAATGGAGCGCTTTGTAAGGACACTAATTTTAGTGAGCATAATTAACAAATTATACTTACTAATTATAACTCAGTATAATGAGCTATATTCATTAGCTGCACACGGGCCCCTGCTTGTACTTGAAAAACAAGAACAGAATTCCTTTTCTGGCTAAGGCTTGCATAGATAGATGTAGATGCAGATGTGGATGTAGATACTACAAGTATTTGTGGATGTGGATGTTAACTTAGGCTTACTGTAGATGTAGATGAAGATGATGTAGATGTAGATGCGGTAGTAGACATGGATCAGTGGTGGGTTCTGGCCGGTACGCCCCGGTATAGACGTTCTGGTGACAGCTGGGAGCAGCAGAATGGTGTTTTGGAGGGTTCCACCACAAAACCGCAGTAGACTAAAGCGCGCTCGACGAAAGCGCGTACCTGACATCATCACAGCGCGACGAAAACATCACGCTGTGAGCGGTAAAGTTAAAATTAACGCGAAAACCTTACCCTAACCCCCCCAAACCTAACCCTAAGCCTAACCCTAAGCCTAACCCTTAACCTAACCCTAAACCTAACCCTAAACCTAACCCTTAACCTAACGCTAAACCTAACGCTAACCCTTAACCTAACCCTAAACCTAACCCTAACGCTTAACGTAACCCTAAACCTAACCCTAACCCTTAACCTAACCCTAACCCTAACCCTAAACCTAACCCTTACCTTTATGTGAATCGGCTTGCTTTAATTTAATTTTAATTTTAATTTAATTTATTTTTAATTTTTTTCGTCGCGCTGCTGATGATGTCACGTACGCGCTTTTGTCAGGCGCGCTTTAGTCTACCGCGGTTTTGTCGTGCCACGGTTTTGGAGGGCCCACCCCCCTGCCCGTGTTCCTTACCTGTATTTAAGCCAACCAGGCCATTTGCGCACACGTGCACAGCGTACGGTGCCTGCGTGACTTCTGCTGAGCAGCTGGAGCATCACAGGGCAGTGGTTGTGCATGCGTGTGCAGCGGCGTGCCTGAGGTGGACACCTGGCTCCATCAGTTGCGACAGGTTCCAGAACCCACCACTGACATGGATGTAGATGTGCTGTAGATGGAGATGCAGATGTGGAGGTAGACATACTGTACATGTAGATAAAGATGATTTAGATGAAGATGTAGATGGGATGTGGTTGTGGATGTAGAAGAAGATGATGCAGATGCAAATGTAGATGTGGTTGAGGTTGTAGACATGGATGTAGATGTACAATAGATGAAGATGATGTTGATGCAGATATAGATGTGAATGTAGACACACTGTACATGTAGATGAAGATGATGTAGATGTGATGTGGCTATACTATGATGTAGATGAAGATGATGTAGTTGTAGATATAGATGCGAATGTGGATGTGGGTGTAGATGTACTGTAGATGTAGATGAAGATGATGTAGTTGTAGATATAGATGTGGATGTGGGTGTAGATGTACTGTAGATGAAGATGATGTAGTTGTAGATATAGATGTGGATGTAGATGTGGGTGTAGATTTACTATAGATGTAGATGAAGATGATGTAAATGTAAATGTAGAAGTGGAGGTGGAAGTGGGTGTGTATATAGATGTAGATGTGGACATACTGTAGATGATAATGTGGATGTAGATGTGGATATGGATGAGGTAGATGTGGCTGTGGCTGTGGATATGGATATGGAGGGATTCAGCCAGCCAGTTTCGATCTAGTGCTAGACTAGGAGGAGATAAGTCAAGGTTCTAGTCCATCTTCAGCCATGGAAATCTCTGGGGCCAGTCATTTTATTTCAGCCCAACTTCCTTTGTTTTTGTTCTGAGGAAAAATAAAAGGAGCTCCTGAAGGGACACATAGGCATCGTTTATATAAGAATAGTTGATAATCTGGTGTTGCCTGGGTATTTATTTATAGGGGGGGAAGAA
Source organism: Thamnophis elegans (assembly GCF_009769535.1). Lineage (NCBI taxonomy): Eukaryota > Metazoa > Chordata > Lepidosauria > Squamata > Natricidae > Thamnophis > Thamnophis elegans. The sequence goes on along the minus strand of NC_045547.1, from coordinate 12,290,736 downwards.
ATGTCCAAATTAAATGTAATTTCTAATGATGGATTTTCCCTCTTACCAGAGGGAGCCCCCTTGTGGAGTACTGTGAAGCCATTGCCATGGCAACTCCACTACGCTGTACAGTAGAATCCATTTCATGGCAGTAGAGTAGAATCCATTTTAAAGCACAACATGCTGTATCTTAACAGAACACACACCCCAAGGGGTGTTAGTGGTGTCTTACCCCCACAGTATTTGTTTCCAGAGAGTAAGTCATCTGTGTACCAAGTTTGGTTGAAATTGCTTGAGGCGTTCCAGAGTTATGCTGGAACATACACACACACACAGAGCCATATATATATGGAAATTCCAGTTCCAATTACCACCATTAAATGAGGACTGTCTGTAATGGAGCAAGTCTGCCATTCAGTGCTAAGCATATCTTTATGCAGAAGTTATTATCTATTGGTTTAAATTTAGAAGCTGCTTAACTCCAGTGACTCTGGGCAATGCATAAAACTAAAAAAAAAGACATAAAGACATATGCCTACAAAGCTTTGAAGACCCAGGCCATTTTGTACAGAACGACAAAGGACCACTGAAATACTTCTTCATTCTTTAGAATGAATGAGAACGCTGGGTATAAAACCACACAAGAAGCTATCCCTACCAATGTTGCATGAAAAATGTAATTACTTATTCCAACTAGCTCCTCAATGTAGCCTGCTGTGAGATAGGTGCCAAACATTTGCATACATATAGTGTATGGAAAACCACTCTAGTGTTTTATGGAATAGCAATCATATTTTGTTTAATGCCTTTCCGGTGTCATAAAATGGCATTAAAGGAATTTGTTAGTTGTCAACCGAACAATCCAAGCAGCGGTGTTAGCTCAATGTAACACGCGTCACATTGAATGTTCAAGCACCGTAAAACTTGGATATAAATACGCCATTTCAAGTGAAAAAGATTTGAGAGATACCTTGGTCCATAGGAAACCTTAAATGTTGATGCTACTTGGGCTTGAAACTGATATGAAATAATAACTTCTTACTTTGTTTCTCCTCACAGGAATTCAGGGAAGCAAACATAGTCCATAGGCCCCAAGAGAAGAGGATATTTGTAGCTCAGGATTGTACTCTAAGATCCTTTGTGGTCTCTGGTGTTGTCATGCCCCAACCTCTTTACTCATCAGCCCACACTCTCAAAACAAATGCATGCTGGGAAGCCAGACTCCATGTCCTTTAGCATTTGGAGAAAGCAGAAACACAAAGATGAATCCATCTTAATCTCTGGCACATGGTCATCCAAGGACAAACCCACATCCCACACACAGAGCATCACTGGTGAGATTTAAATTGCTTGTATTTATCAATTGTTATGTTCAGCAGTAACCCAATACTGTCTATCTTGTACTTGGTTCTCATATCCCCATTTTCCCCAGTTTCACCATATCCTGTTCTTTCAATAAAGCATCCAGATCTGTCTGCTTGGAATCTAAAGTCCCAGAACACTTTAGCTTCTTGAGTTTCTAATTCACTTGGAGTTGGACTCTTGGTTTGGAGCAAGTTGTAGAGCGGTAGTCATAATATGCAGATCTTGAAGGCATAGAGTTTAGTCTAGTGGTTAAGGAACCGGGCTAGAAATTGGGAGACCGTGAGTTCAGTTCTGGCCTTAGGCATGAAAACTAGCTGGGTGACCTAGAGCCAGTCATTCTCTCTTAGCCCAATCCACCTCACAGGGAAGTTGTTATGAAGAAAATAGGAGGAAAAGGGTGCATTAGATATGGTCACCACCTTGCGTTGTTTATAAAAATAATAAAGGCAGGGAATAAAATAATAAAATAAACAATAAAATAATAGTAAGATAATAAAATAAAAAGGGTGTGTGAAATGAGGGCCACTGTTGAGTTGTTTATAAAAAATAATAAAGGCAGGGAATAAAATAATGAAATAAATAATAAAATAATAATAAGATAAAATAAAATAAAAAGGATATGTGAAAAGAGAGGCGCCGTTTAATTACTCAGTCCTTGTTCCCTCTAGATAACTACATCAGACAGATTTGAACTGGCCCTGGACAGTCAAGGGAGCATGGAATGTGTTATAAGATAGCAATTGAAAAAAAGTTGTCATGTCTAATGTTAAGTGAGTCTTAAATATTTCTTTATTAAGTAAGAGGGTTGCGAAAATGATACTCTTTCTGCTGCAGATGCATCTGGATAAAACTGATGTTCATTTCAATCAAGGTTGTGCTCAGGATATGCTGTTATCCCTTGTACATAAAGAGGATTTTATACACTGAGGATTCTTTTGGACTCACAACAGCTTTTTCTACCATCGAACATATTACCCTTCAAATAAATCAAATGCTTTCTTTAAAAAAAATGGAGCACTGACTTTGTCATTAGCTGAAGGTCCTCTTTATGGACATGGAAATTTCAGGTCTTCCAGGTGCTTTTTATGGACCTTGTGTCAGGGAAGTGGGATCATACCGTTTTCCCCAAAATAAGACCTAACTGGAAAATAAGTCCTAATATGATTTTTTTCAGGAAGCTCATAATATACCATATTTTTTGGAGTATAAGACACACTGGAGTATAAGATGCACAAGGTTTTGAAGAGGCAAATTTAAAAAAAAGTAGGTAGAAAGATAGAGGGATAGAGAGGGAGAGAAAGAGAGAGAAATACAGGAGGTAGGTAGGGAGAGAGAGAGAATAGGTAGGTAGGTAGGTAGGTAGGTAGATAGATAAAGGGATAAAGAGAGAGGGAAATAGAGAGATAGAGAGATAGAGAAATATAGTAGGTAAGTAGGGAGAGAGAGAGTAGGTAGGTAGGTAGATGATTCCAGGTGTATTTATCCATGTGCTGGAGAAGGAAATTGCTGACAATCTGCAGCACCTAAGACTTTGTTTCTTGTGGTACTTGATTAATGTAATTCTCATCAATTAGCTTTCCAAAAGGAAAAAAAAAGTTTTTGCACTCTGCAAACCTCCCAAAAATGGCTGATTTTTTTGTGAAAACGGGCCTGTTTTTTTAAAAAGAGGCATGAATAGCCGGGGGGAGGGTTGCAGAGTGCTCCTGGGTGGGTGGGTGACAAAAATGAGCAAAAGACAGCCTGTTTTTCGCAAAAATGGGCCCATTTTTGTAAAAAAAATAAAAGTGCATGCATAGCCTTATGGAGGCTTATAGAGTATTGCTGGGGGCTGGGGGGGGGACAGCCCATTTTTCACTCATTTCTGCCCTTCCCAGGCCCCAGGAGCTCTCTGAAAGCCTCCATAAGGCTATGCATGGCCATTTTGGTGAAGGGGCAGGGTTTCAGGAGGCCAAAAATGCAGTATTCAGTGTATAAGATGCACCCAGATTTTCAGCCTCTTCTTTGAGGGAAAAAAGGTGTGTTTTATACTCTAAAAAATACGGTAGGCCCTAACCCAAAGTAAGGCCCAGTTAAGATTGTCATCTAGATGGATACATTTAGTACTGTATTTCCCTAGAAATAAGACATAACTAGAAAATAAGCCCTAATACATTTTTGGGAGCAAAAATGAATATAAGACCCGGTCTTAGTTTCGGGGAAACATGGATAGCAATAATAGCAATAACAGTAGACTTATATACCGCTTCATAGGCCTTTCAAGCCTCTCTAAGCGGTTTACAGAGTCAGCATATTGCCCCCAACAACAATCCGGGTCCTCATTTTACCCACCTCGGAAGGATGGAAGGCTGAGTCAACCCTGAGCCGGTGAGATTTGAACCACTGAACTGCTGATCTAGCAGTCAGCCTGCAGTGCTGCATTTAACCACTGCACCACCTTGGCTCTTTTTATAGCTACTTCAGCCTCTTCTAAAAGCAGTTGAAATTTTGGAGAATTAGGAATAGGTCAGAGGAAGAGCTTCTTCCCATAAAACATAATTCTGATAATTCTAAGGAGTGGCTATCCTGACTTTCTTTCAGTATCTCTGATCCATCTGTGGGCTTCGTTGTCTCTTGTCTCACCTCCATTCTGACAGGCAGGACCAGAATTACTGGACAACCTGTTCTTAAAGCCCATTTCCACAAGAAAATCCCACAATTCCATGCTGGCTGAGGAATTTTCGGAGTTCAAATCCATAAGTTTTAAAGTTGTAAAGTTTGCACACCCCTGTTTGAAATAATTTTATTTTGGGGAACTCTAGAGCAAATCTGAAGATACCTAATTGTCTACTCCTTCAGTAGACAGAAATAGTGGGATTCAAAAATTTTACTACCGGTTCTGTAGGTGTGGCTTGGTGGGCATGGCATGGCTTGGTGGGTGTGGCTTGGTGGGTATGGCAGGGAAGGATACTGTAAAATCTCCATTTCCTCCCGATCAGCTGGGACTCAGGAGGCAGAGAATAAATGGGGGTGGGGCCAGTCAGAGGTGGTATTTACAGGTTCTTTGAACTACTCAAAATTTCTGCTACCGGTTTTCCAGAACTGATCAGAACCTGCTGAATCCACCTCTGGTAGCAGTGATGGGATTCAGCCAGTTTGCACCTGTTCAGGAGAACTGGTTCATAACTTTCTAAGCAGTTTGGAGAACCAGTTGTTGGAAGAAATCTTATTTTATTTTTTTTTCCACTTTACAGGGCTAATCCTCTAAGGAAGGCAGGAAGGAAACATTCTGATGTTGTTTCTAGCCTCATCTTTATTGCCCTGCTTACAGAAACTGCCTCTCTGGTTAACCCTTATTACATTGTAACAGCTAAGGCGAAGCGCCCATCGACATGAGTTGGCCACAGCCACATTGTCACATGACCACTGAGCTATGCCTACCCAGCTGGTCATTATGGCAGAGAACCAGTTGTTAAATTATTTGACTCCCACCACTGTCTGGTAGACAGTACTACCATACGTAGGCAGAATCTCACAAGATATATATCATACGTGGATGACATCCTTTTAAAGGTTGTTCATAAAACCAGACTTTCTATGGCCCCTGACAATTTCTGCTATTTTTTTCTGGTATTTGTGTGAAAGAATCCTGTCCCCAATTTGCCCCCCCACCGGTTTTCATGCAAAGGCTGAAACAGCAGATTGTTATGCACATTGTTGCTAAAAAGCCAAGTACTATTTACTCTGCCTGAACTCTGGCTATACATTTTCTCCATGCTCAAGCCATTGATTCCACACAGTTAACAATCATTCTTATGTTCATTTTTTTTTTAAAAAACCCACATAGTTCCTCCTGTTGTCTGACCTCCAATATCCCTTTAGAGAGCTGAAGCATTCAAGTGATGGTTTTCTATCCATTTGTACCCCTTGAACGGCTTGTCCTGTTTTTTGGGAGATTCTTTGAAGGTGAATTTAATACCTAGTGCTTTATTTATTCCCATATGAAGAAAATGAAGCACAGAGATGTTAAATCACGGAATAGATTTTCAAAGGCACAGATGGCACTTTAGGGCCTAAACGCCATTGATTTTCTGTCAATATTTTCAACCAATAATAGTTAAGGAATATAAACTACCATTTGTGTTTAACAGAACCCACCACTCTTTGGAAAGGCTCTGGCTTGGAGGTGGAAAGGAGAAAATGAACCCGCATTTCTTTCGCCGGCTTTCACAAATTGGACAAATCTCTCCATTTAGAAATGGGGAGTGGGTGGTTTCGGCACTTTCCAAAACAACCATGGTGATTGTGCTAAACTTGATTTCCAAGCTAAATCAAAGGCTCTGATGCTTTCTCTGCTCAGTAGGGTAACATCTCATATTCAAAAGAGGACTTGCTTGCTTGCTTTAAAATGCTTCATGCTTTAAAATGTTTCCAGGCTTTAAAATATTTTCATGTCAAAAGAAAAACATAAGTTGTTGATGTGACAATAAAGGAGAATATTAGAATAGAATAGAATAGAATAGAATAGAATAGAATAGAATAGAATAGAATAGAATAACAGAGTTGGAAGGGATCTTGGAGGTCTTCTAGTCCAACCCCCTGCTTAGGCAGGAAACCTTACATCTCTTCAGACAAATGGATATCCAACATCTTCTTAAAGACTTCCAGTATTGGAGCATTCACAACTTCTGGAAGCAAGCTGTTCCACTGATTAATTGTACTAACTGTCAGGAAATTTCTCCTCAGTTCTAGGTTGCTTCTCTCCTTGATTAGTTTCCACCCATTGCTTCTTGTCCTGCCCTCAGGTGCTTTGGAGAATAGTTTGACTCCCTTTTCTTTGTGGCAATCCCTCAGATATTGGAAGACTGCTATCATGTCTCCCCTAGTCCTTCTTTTTCATATTTGTAGCTCAGGGTTGAAATGAGTGGTCCTTGGTGCTCTCTGAACTTGCTTGTTTTCTCGCAGAGTAAGGGATTATGTTACCCAAACTGCTTATATTCTGTTGCTTAACCCGTCAGTGTTGGTGGCAGTATTAGAGATTCTTTGGTTGGGCCGTTTATTGTTGGCTTGTTCAGCAGTTTCTTGATTGGGGTATTGTTTACTTGATGGTTGATCTGGTGTTAGCCTTGAAGTTAATCTATGCTCATCTGGGTGCTGGTGGAGAGGTGCTTTGGTCTTTTTGTTCCCCTTTTGGCTTGCTAATTGTCTCTTTTGCATCATCTGTAGATATTGTTTATGTCTATGTGCCTGTTGATATATGCTAGGAAGGAAACTGGGAGAGACTTTGGAGTATGGCGTTATAAGAACTCCCAGGATGGATTTCCATAAAATGCTAAAATTTGTTACTAGGTTAAGTCATTTTCTGGATCCATATGCAGTAATGCATTGGTTGTATTCATGCAACATGATTAACTTTCCTTAATGTTTTACTTGGTTAAGGAATCCTTACTGCAGGTAGACTTTCACTTGCAACCATTCATTTAGTTATCATTCAAAATTATAATGGCACTGAAAAAGGTGACTTACCACTAGTCCTCAAACATATGAAAATTGTAGCACACACATCTATTCTATTCTATTCTATTCTATTCATCATCACAATTTGCGTTCTTGACAATGAACATGTATTTATGATGGTTGCAGGTTCTCAGGATCATATGATGACCATTTGTGATCTTCCCAGCTGTCTCCCAAAAATCAAACTCAATGGAATAAGGCTGAATTTGTTTAAAGACTGCCTGTCTATGGAGATTCTCAGTCATCCAGGTCATGGTTGTCCCAAAGGTGCTTTTTCAAGAGGCAACTGGATTTTCTGTTTTTTTCTTTGAAGAAGTTTAGCTTCTCATTCGAGAAGCAAAACATCTTCAAAGAAAAACCAGAAAGTCCAGTTGCCTCTTGAAAAAGCACCTTTGGGTTAAAGACTGCATGATTCACTTAACAATTGCAGTGATTCACTTAACAACGATGGCAGAAAAAAAGGTCATAATATCAGGCATGACTTGCTTAACAATCCTGTTACTTAGCCACAATAAATTCTGTTCCAAATCGTGGTCGTAAGTCGAAGATTACCTGTATGTACCTTTTGTGAAATTGGGTTATTGATTTCATTTTGGACATATCCAGAAAATGGGTTAATTCAGTAACCAGGTTAAGTATGTTACTGCAATACAACCACTGGGTTTGAAATTAATCAAGTGCATGAGTTAAAGACAACATAAATCAAAGTTAAAAGTAATCAAGCATAGCATGCTATTTAAAATCAAGTACTTATTATTTAGCCAAAATGGTCAACTATGTACAAACACAGCCACGAAGGTCTAGGAACAGAATGTTCATTATAACTCCCTCCTTTTTTTTTTCATTGCATCCTATATCAATGTATTATTGCTTTGTTGTTCATTAAAGTCAATGGCCCAAGAAATAGGGCTATGTAAGGAAATGCAAAATATGAAATGAGTCAAGGCTACGGAGTGAAAATTAGGATCCAAGAAGTCTTTATTCTGGAGACTACAACTAGCTCAGCTCGTGCTCTTTAAAGTAGACCTAGCTACTAGATGTCATGGGTCCCATGGACGCCCTAATTAAATTATGAGCCTCGAGCCAAGCTTCAAAAGAAACCCAGTTATTTATTAGGAGCAACATGTCGGCACGTACCCAAGTTAAGCCAGTGCTGCCCCCACGTAATTTACGGCCCAATTATGACCCTATTTTCCCCCAACTACCAGGCTGTGTCATAAATCACATTCTCCAATGGAGCGCTTTCTGGACTGTAGAGATTACGCCCCTCCAGCTGTTGCAGGTAACCTGGGATACAGCCTTGAGGAAGGCATGCATGGAATGTGCTTCTGATTGTGACTTCCATGATGTTCCATCAGTTTCCCCTCTTCCTGCCCATGGCAACTTGAGAGCAGTCCTGGGATGCTTTGTGAGGTGACACTAGAATTACTCTTGTGTATACCTAATGTCAGGGTTCCAAATAGCATCCAAAAGTAAAACAGAGTCCAAGGCAAAGTATTGCTCAAAGTTCCAATCTATTAAGAGAGCCATGTTGGCACATCTGGGAAAACCTGAATCTGAAAACTTCCCGGTTTTCCCCACCCAGTTGAAAGTTCAAGATCTTGCCCCCACACCCACAAGTCCATCCCATGGTCCAATCTTCCACTGCCATAATGGCAGGTCCACCCATCCAGTTCTGGTCAGGTGCAGAGGTGCAGAGACAAAGGATGACCTTGGCTTTCTAGAAAGAATTTTGTTATGGCTACATAACATCTAACACTGTACAATTCCCCCCTCCCATTTTCCCACAATAGATGTATAGTAGAATAATAGAAAGTGTGGCAGGCTGAGGGGTGTGGCCAGCAGGGAGGGAGGAAATCAATAGTTTGATCCCCTCATCTCCTCAAATATTGGAAGACTGCTGTCATGTCCCCCCTAGTCCTTCTTTTAATTAAACTAGACATACCCAACGGTTCTTTACATCCTTTAGCAATTAGCCCTCTACTCATTCTTTGTTGTTTTCTCTGCACTCTTGTGCCTTCAAAGACCCCAATTCACACTCTACCCAGGGGCATTCCCTGGGACACAACTATGTATAAAGCTGTACAGGTAGATGCTGAGAATTGTGTGAGGCCTTACCACATGACAATGGATAAGGCATTTTCCACTGTTCCTTTCTCCTGGTAGGTATTCAGTCTCCATGTCATACAAACCTCAGACTAAGGGTGAATTTTCAACTAGGTTTGCTGTTTGTTTGTTTCTTTTCCCAGGCTGATTCTAATGAACAGGCTTCTATGGAAAAATCAATTTAAAGAATCAAGGAGATTCTCCCAGGGAAACTTTAAAAGGAGTCAAAAAGTTCTTCCTTTAGGCTAAAAATGAGATCCATATCCTGGGGCATTTTTTAAAAAATTATTATTATTATGATAAGCACAGTGGACAAATGCTACGTTGGGTTCAAGCTGCTAAAAGGCTGGTAGATCTCAGAAGGTTTTGAGGAAATGGGACAATGATGGGGAGAGGATGCAGAACAACTGGGCTGTGTAGTGACTGTGCAGTCAAAAATGAGTACACACAGAAGCTCCTTAGCAGATAGTTGATAAAACTCATTGCCTGAGGATTTAGCCTTTGCCATGAGCTTTCTATGAGAAAGAAAAGAGCCTTTTCCTGAAATCAATTCATTGTACAGCTTGCTTTTTCTCCCTATAAGTACTTTAAAGAGAGTGTTTGCCTTAAAATGACCTAGTGAGGTTTCTGATTTGAGATTTGAATCTGAATATCCCATATTTTAACCCAGGGCTACCAAAACTGGAGGAGACATGGTGGCCTAGTGGTTAAGATGCTGGGCTTATTAACCAGAAGGTTGGCAGTTCGAGACCTAAGTCTCATGGGTGACAGGATGAGCTCCTGTTTTTGCCCCAACATGAAAATGCTAGTAGCTAAATGCTATGGCTATGGCTATGATTTTTCCAGTTGCAATGTATGGCTGTGAAGGTTGGACTAAAGAAAGGCTGAGTGCCAAAGAATTGAGGTCTTTGAACTATGGGGTTGGAGAAGACTCCCGTGAGTCCATTGGACTGCAAGGCAATCAAACCGGTCAGTCCTAGTGGAGATCAACCCTGACTGCTCTTTAGAAGGCCAGATCCTGAAGATGAAACTCAAGTATTTTGGCCACCTAATGAGAAGGAAGGACTCATTGGAGACTAGCATAATGCTGGGAAAGATTGAGGGCAAAAGAAGAAGGGGACGACAGAGAATGAGATGGCTGGATGGAGTCACCGAAGCAGTCGGCGTGAGCTTAAATGGACTCCAGAGGATGGTAGAGGACAGGAAGACTCAGACAGGGTATATGTTAATCTACATCCCTATTCTGCTTGGGCAATGTGAAATGTGAATTCATAAATGGCTATCAGTACTACCAGTTAATAAAATGCCATTGAAAATTAGTACATTTTAGAGTCCAGATGTCAGGGTCAAGAAACTTAGAATAATTGTTGCATTCAAGCCCAAAGCCAGCTGGTGGATTCATTGGTGAATTCAAGAATGAGCCTTTTTAATTCATCCCTGAAATTCTACCAATAGAGATGGTAACATATTTTTTCTTACTTTATTCCTCTCTTTTATATCATTGTAGACAATCACACTGTGGCTTGCTATCACTTCTGTTCCTTGTTACATAGTCTCTTTATTGCAATAGCCAGAGACCATGGGATAATGATTGTTATAAACCCCCAAATGTGACACAATATCCTTTCATCACAAGGTCATTCCAGGGAGTGCTGAAGAAGAGAAAAAGTTCCAGAAAGATCTGGCACTGCTGTAAATTTACTTTAAAAAGTGCAATCAAGGTAAAAGAGATCCCAGGACACCTTATCCATTTTTACCTCTCCAGTAATTTCATCCTCCATTGTGTTCACTGGGTTTGGTTTAAGATTTCTTCTATGCCAATGCTTCCAGTTCATGAAGGAAAAGAGCACTCCTGATGAAGATACGGAGAAAGGAGGTTGAATTACCTTGTTCACCATTGTGCGATTCTAAATGTATGCTGGACTAAAGCCAAATAGGTCACACTGTGGCTTTCCAAAGAGGTCACGTTGATAATATTTGGCATCAAATAGGCTGATTTGAGGTAGCAATAGGAAGAGCCGAGGTGGCGCAGTGGTTAGAGTGCAGCACTGCAGGCTACTTCAGCTGACTGCAGTTCTGCAGTTCGGCTGTTCAAATCTCACCGGCTCAAGGTTGACTCAGCCTTCCATCCTTCCGAGGTGGGTAAAATGAGGACCCGGATTGTTGGGGGCAATATGCTGACTCTGTAATCCACTTAGAGAGGGCTGAAAGCCTTATGAAGTGGTATATAAGTCTAAATGCTATTGCTATTGATTTGAGGTAAAGGTTCCCCTCGCACATATGTGTTAGTCGTTCCCAACTCTAGGGGGCTGTGCTCATCTCTGTTTCAAAGCCAAAGAGCCAGCACTGTCCAAAGACGTCTCCGTGGGCATGTGGCTGGCATGACTAAATGCTGAAGTCGCATGGAACACTGTACCTTCCCACCAAAGGTGGTTCCTATTTTTCTACTTGCATTTTTACATGCTTTTGAACTGCTAGATTGGCAGAAGCTGGGATAAGTAACGGGAGCTCACACTGTTATGTGGCGCTAGGCATTCGAACCACTGAACTGCTGACCTTTCTGATTGACAAGCTCAGCATCTTAGCCACTGAGCCACCGTGTCCCTTGATTGGGGGTAGTCGATTATTTATTGAAAAATGCTAAAATATGAATGGGAATGGCTGTCGAAAAGCTCACAAAGCCACATTCACTTCCCTCTTAAGCATCTACAACTCCATAATGCTTGTCAATTTCCCCACCTCCACTGCAATCCAGAAGACCATCATCAGGTCATTAGTGACCTAGTCTCTATCAGGGTTCCAAGTAATAGATCCACAACAAGCAAAACTCCAAGGCAGGTAGATTCCTCAAAGGATAGTTTTATTGGAAAAAATCATATTGGCACATACCTGTTGAAAACCGTCTCTAAAGGTTCCCCTGTTTTTCACCTAGTTAAAAGAGAAAGTTTTTACTCAAACAGTCACATGGTCCAATCAAGATGCTGTCTAGTTGTCTGGAGATCTCCCTCCTTCTTCCATGGTCCAGGTGTGAGAATGTCCTTGGTTCTCAAGAGAAAGTATTTTATTTTACTTTTTTTCAAAACAAACACAACACATAAAATCTTCCTTTTTTACATACTGTAGAAAGTGTATCAGTTGGTTTCAAAAGACTTTCGTGCATCTCTTCCACAGTCATCAAGCATAATTCATATTAACTGAAGTATTTTAACTCAGATATTTATACATATTACCATCATTATACCTCCATTTAACTACAATTGTTTAATTGTTATCCCTCCTTCCTTCCCTCCCTCCTTCCTTCCTTCCCTCCTTTCTTTTCTCCTTCTCTCCTTCGTTTCCCCCTTCCTTTCCTCCTTCCTTCCCCCCTTCCTTCTCTCCTACATTCCCTCCTTCCTTCCCTCCTTTCTTCTCTCCTTCTCTCCTTCCTTCCCTCCTTCCTTCCCTCCTTTCTTCTCTCCTTCCTTTCCTCCTTCCTTCCCTTCTTGCTTCCCTCCCTCCTTCCTACCCCCCTTTCTTCTCTTAAGAGAAAGTATTTTATTTTGGCTACACAAACCTCTCTATCACTAATTGCCCCACTCCCTACCCCTCAGCTGCAGTGTGGCAACACTGAAGCTCCAATATGGCTCCGGCCAGGTCAGCTTCTTTGTTGACACTCTTTGTCTGTTCTATTCTTCCTTCTTTGCAACCTCCAGGTCTAAAAAAGTGTTAGTGTTCATTAAGGCTGCATTACTATTAGTCTTCTCATCATTCCCATCTCCTCCCACTTATGACAGTATGACTGTAACTTTGTTGATTGTATCCTAATGATTTATTTGTTTCCTGGTTGCTTATTTGTACCCTATGACTATCATTAAGTGTTGTACCTTATGATTCTTGACGAATGTATCTTGTCTTTTTAAGTACAACTGAGAGCATCTGCACCAAAGACAAATTCCTTGTGTGTCCAATCACACTTGGCCAATAAAGAATTCTATTCTATTTCTATTCTATTCTATTACTCACTCCTCACTCCTCACTCCTCACTCCTCACTCCTCATTCTATTCTATTCTATTCTATTCTATTCTATTCTATTCTATTCTATTCTATTCTATTCTAACACTTTGACACCTAGGCTGAAAAATAGGGCTGCCATAGGGAGCATATCAGAAAGAATTGGCAAGTTACACTCAGCATGTGGGATCCATGGAAGACAGAATGGATAACTTGGAAGGAATCAAGTCCAGAAGCCCAGTCTTTTGCGAAGAGCATCAGTAGCAAAATCTGTTATCTATTGCTCTAAGTAACAATTAGTAGTAATTCTTTGTGTGCGTATGTGTGTGTCTGGCTAGATAGGTGGCTGGGTGGAGAGACGGAAATAGGGATAGATAGATAGGTAGGTAGGTAGCAGGGGTGGGTTTCAACCGGTTCGCGGTGGTCCCTGCAAACCGGTTGGTCGGCGAACCCGGAAGTAAGTAACTTCCGGGAACGGCGAAGGGCACGCCCACCCGCCCGCGGTCCTTACCCGGTTTTGACGAGTTCTGCGCTTCCACGCATGCGCAGGACCCATACAGCGCCTGCGCGATCCTCCAGGAGCAGCTGGAGCGTCACACAGATGCTAGTACGCATGCGTGCACCGCGCGCGTGCACGAGGACGCCGCCGGCCCCGTTCCAACCGAACCGGTTGGAACAGGGCGAGAAACCCACCCCTGGTAGGTAGGTAGGTAGGTAGGTGGGTGGGTGGGTGGGTGGGTGGGTAGGTAGGTAGATAGATAGATAGATAGATGATAGATAGATAGATAGATAGATAGATAGATAGATAGATAGATAGATAGATAGATAGATAGATAGACAGACAGACAGACAGACAGAGAGAGAGAGAGAGAGAACGAGACAGACAGACAGAGAGACAGACAGGCAGACAGACATAATGTCATAGATTGGTGTAAGTCCTTTCCTAAGTATTTCAGGAAGTTCCAATTCCTTGATGATTAAAAAAAAGAAAAGAAAACCAAGAACACACCAGCTATTTGTTCCTTTGGAAAATGAGTCACTTCACCAGATATGGATATTTCTACTGTGGAAAATGAAAGTAATTTGCCCTCCTCCCCCTCCAGTTTTGTTCTGCTCGCTTACACAGTTCAACAGGGTTTAATGTGCTCATAATAAAGATGCATGCTGTGTACTGATATCTTTACTCCACTCCCCCCTGCTGCACTTTTCTTTTCTCCTGGCCTTGCGCACGCAGAAAAGAAGACCAAGGAGAACCACTACTCCTTGCTACCCTGTTACGTACGTACGTACGATGTTAAATTTACATGTTTTCACATGCTCATCGGGGATTGGTTGCCCAAACCCCAGGAAGTTTAAACAACTGTCATTGGCCAGCTGGTCTGCCGGAGCTCCTTAAAAGGCGAGCTCCGGCAGCCCAGCTGGCAGAGCGCAGTCACTTACTCTTGCAATAAAAAGTACTGAAACTCACTCTCGCCTGCTGCTTCTCGCCAATCTAACATACCCAATCTCATTTCGCCTACCCAGAGGTTCTAGTGATTTGTGGACAACACTCCTGTAGATGAGAGGGAACCTCCCTTTGATAGGCCAGAAAAGGGATAGGCAGGGGGGAAAAATTGAAACAGAAGGAAAGGTTTGTAAATGTCAGGGGATTTCAGCAAGAGTAATTACCCTCCTCTTCAATATTAATCAGCAATTAGAGGCCCATCCATAAAACAGGCTGCTGATCCTGCAGCTGAAACAATGACAGTCCTACGGCTTGGCTCTTAAGAGTTTAACTATTTGTCTAAGTGGCAAAGTACCTGGAACTCCTGTGGTTAGCAAATGTCAAGCTTGCGAGATAGTTCAGACAGGAAGGGGAACTGATTCTACTTTATTGTACGGTTGCATTAACAGGATCTTGCAAGTCTGAAAGTATAGTTCTTACCCCATCGCCTTTACAGCAGAGGTGGGTTTCCATTTATTTTCGGTGCGTGCGCACCGAACCAGTAGTAATTCTGGCAACAACCCACCCCTGGTCCGGGTGGGTGAGCAGAGCCTCCAGCCACCGCCACTACAAGCGAACTGGCAGAAACCCACCTCTGCTTTACAGCCCAAGAAACTAGGGAGAATCCCTTCTGAGACATTTGCCTTATCCCATTTCTTCTCTGGGTTATGGTGCCTCTTATCTCATTATCGTCCCAGCTGTGACTTTTCCCCCTATCTCCCAAAGTCATCCCCACATACCATTACAGCAATGGGTGTCACTATACTAATAGTATAAAGGTAAAGTTTTCTGGGCTCCCCACACAAACACACAAATAATTCATTCCCCCTTTCCCCATAGGCCACCCATAGTCCATTACGTCCACCAATCACTTCTGTCCATTTTGTTTTGGGAACCAGCCGGCCACACTGTGACATCTGCTCTGGGTGTCCTTGAGGTGGGGCAGCCATGTCTTGCGGGAACCGATGATGCTTGGATGCCATTCCCCTCCACCCTTGCATTCCAATCCACTACCACCCTATTCTTTGTCAAGCTGAGTTCATGAAGCGGAATATAGATGAAGGTTCAAGTCAGGCTTGTTACACAGTTGTTAAGTGAATATGGCTTTCCCATTGATTTTGCTTCTCAGGTGGTTACAAAAAGGTGCTCACATCACCCTGGGATACGGCAACTGTTATAAACTCATGCCAGTCGCCAAATGTTCAAATGATGCTCATGTGACCACGGAGATGCTACACCGGTCGTAAGTGTGAAAAATGATCATAAGTCACTTTTTTCCAGTGCTGTTGTAAGTTCGAACAGTCACTAAATCAATGGTTGTAAGTTGAGCACTCCTGGGATGGGTTCTGGCTTCTTTTACTGTTGGTTTGCTCAGGGATGCACTTTGCACACACATGCTCGATGCGCCCTATGCGCGCATGCACACTAGTGACAAAATTGCTTCTGCGCATGTGCAGAAGCAAAAAAAAAAAAAAGATGGCGGCACCCCTGGGGCCACCGATGGAACCGGTTTGGGGGTGTGGCCAGCCGAGTTACTACCTACTTGGCTGAAACAGTGCAAACCTGTAAGAACCCACCTCTGGAGCACTCCCTGTAGTAATGGTGACCATTACTCAAATGATGACAGACCAAAGGGAGATTTAACATGGAAATAAAACTGCTGTTTTTGTTATAATAGAGAATCTTTCCAGAAGTAATTGGAAGAAAGCCTGTTTAGAAGCTCTCCTTGTTTCCCAGATAAGGTGAACCTTTTTTCTTTCAATCTACTGAAATCCAACGCCATCTTATTCAAACGTGTTTTTTTTTTAAAAAAAAAATGAATTGAGAAAGGATCATCCCTGTCTTTGCCAGGGGCAGAGGAGACATTTTTTTCCTCACCTCACCCTTCCGTGAACTTGGGGGAAAGTACTGTTATAAATCTCTGGCCTATAAGCCAGCTTCATGATGGAGAAAATGTCTAATTAAGACCAAAAACAACTCCCTATCTTTAGGGGAAAAGAAGGAAAGCTTACATAATAAGAAAAAATGGAGTCCATATTCCCTGCCCCAGGGAGGAAGATAAAATCACTTCTACTTTAAATGTTTATATTGCCCATTGCTATGAGACAGAGACAGAGAGACAGAGATGGAGAGACGGAGAGAGAGAGAGAGAGAGAGAGAGACGGAGAGAGAGAGACAGAGACAGAGAAACACAGAGAGAAAGACACAGAGAGAGAGAGAGAGACTGACTCAGAAAACAATTAATAATGGATCAAAGTCAAATACATCTGGAGTATACTTCTGCAGGGGGTCTGTCCTGATTTCTGTGGTATTCAAGAGTTTTAGGCAGGGGGAAAACTTGAAGCATGTTAAAATTTTTGGATGCTTCCAAATGGAGAGGGTTGCAAGTCCCATGGAGGATTGGACTGAATTCTTTTTTTTTAATACTTCCCTGTTGCTTTTGAATTTGTTAACATGTTAGGATGAAAATGGGGGCTCAGCCCAAATTCTATTCCAATCATTTTTGTGCTTCCTTTTTTTTTTCCCTTGACAGGAATGAGTGGGAAATTCAGCAATATTTTTTGGAATGGATCAAAGGCATTTAAATTTGCAAAGTTACAATTCTAAAACAGATTAGTGTCAGCCTTCCTAGTAGACCAGACAGGAAACATGACAAGATGAGCTAATTCTACTTCATTTTAGGGCTACATTAGCAGAATCTTACAATCTCCCACCGTCTTTTTTTTCCCCACCTGATAAATTAGAATAGATCCTTTCTAACTTTCTTTCCCTGCCTGTTATTCAGCTCTGGGCTCCTCTGCCTTTTATCTGATTTTTCCCTAGGCAGCTTCTCCTTCCTTTATATTATTCCCCCCCTCTCTCTTAAAGACCAACAATGTTCAAATAGTTAGAAGCTAACATTTTCTTATTCAGGGATGTTCATTGTTGGGCAGATCCAGGTACACTAATTATCAGGACTCATTTTAGAATATCACAGTGCCATTTATCTGAAATGGTATAGAGCAAGATGTCAAACTCAAGGCCAACTGGCTGGATTTGGCCTGCAGGGTGCTTAGATCTGGTCCAAGGGGCCACCTCCTGTGCCTGTGCCGGAAATGGAGCTCGGGAGCCCATTTTCAGTGGCAGATCACTCAATCCACCACAGGTACCCCCAACCCGAGTGATGTTGAACTGGTCACTCCCATCTGACTATGCCCTCCTCCCTGCACAAGTCAAACACAACCCTCATTTAAATCGGGTTTGACAACCCTGGTATAGGGTTTCCTGCTTGAGCAGTGGGTTGGACTAGAAGACCTCCAAAGTCCCTTCCGACTCTGTTGCTCGGTTATTGTTACTCTGAATTCTTTTCCACTGGCCATGCTAACTAGAAGTTGGTCTGAAACTCTGGAGGACATCAGTTGCTCAATACTCCTTTTTGTAGAGCTATGCTTGATGACACAAGTACAGTATGAATCATGTTTTTACTTCTTTTTGAAACCTTGTCTCCATCTCTCGGTTCCTCTCCCACTTTTTCTTCCTTAAAACATAGTCCTCACTTAACTTGAGAACTTAGGACATTATGTTTCCACAAAGTTTTGGTACTATTGTTGCAGCACTTCCAAAAGTTGGTGTTCACTTAGTTGTTGGGCTGTCCTGACCCACCGCTTATGCCTTGCCTTGCCCAGTTTTTGGAATAATCTCATTTAAAGGTAAGACCCTACCATTTGCCTACACATAATTGTTCCTTGTTCCAAATCCCTTGAGGGCCAGTAGACCACATTATTCGTCTCCATACTGTGTGTACTTTCCAAAACTCACTTCTCACGCCAGCTTATCTCTGACCTTTCTTGGATATCAAATAGCAATAGCACTTGGACTTATATGCCGCTTTCCAGTGCTTTACACCCCTCTCTAAGTGGTTTACAGAGTCAGCCTCTTGCCCCCAACAATTTTGGATCCTCATTTTACCCACCTCGGAAGGATGGAAGGCTGAGTCAACCTTGAGCCTGGTGGGAAATGAACTGCCAAATTGCAGGCAGCCGGCAGTCAGCAGAAGTAGCCTGCAGAGCTGCGGTCTAACCATTGCGCCACTGTGACTCATTAAAAAATGGGTTTTTAACCCCCATAAACCACTTAGCCTCATGATGGCAAACCTATGGCACACGTGACAGAGGTGGCACATAGAGTCTGTGGCCAAATGCGCCATCGCCAGCTGCTCTACTGGTTTCCAGTGTGCGCATGTGCGCTCTGCCAGCTGATCTTCGTGTATGCCAGAGCCCCAGAAACCTGAAGACTAGCTGACCGGCATGCATGTGTATGCTGGAAACTTGAAGATTAGGTAGTCTTCAAGTTTCTGGGGCTTTGGTGCATGAAGCGCGCATGCGCACGCAAACACACACGGACATTTGCATTCCAATTTGGGCCCTTGGTGCTGAAAAGGTTCACCATCACTGAGCTAGCCTGTATCTGAAGCTCCTTCAAACTCAGACAAAGGTGCATTCACTTTGATTCTCCCCCACAAAAAAGTTATTTCACAGTAGAAACTTCACAAAGTTCAGGCTTAGCTTCCTATAGGAATATTTACCGTGGCAGAAATTCTTAGTTTATATTGTTGTTCTTCCCAAGTCAAACAACATTACGGTAAGAATTCCACAGGCCCTCGGCATAACAGAGGGGGAATTTTCACCGAACCAGAACAGATCCTTTCCTGCTTTCTACCTGGAGAAAACTGAAACTATAATCAGGAAAGAAAACAAGTCAAACTGTTGCAAGTTTAAGGAATCATCTGGGCATTTCGACTTACTTACAGTAGAAACCACCACCCAATTCCTGGCTTTTTTCTTTCTTTCTTTTTTAAAAAAAATCAAATTTGTAATTTGGATTCAGACATGCATCCTTGAAAATCTGGGCTGTACAATATTCATATATCCTTGTAATTCCTCCTCCTCCCCTTCCTTTTTAGCTGCTGGCAATAATTGAGCTTTTCATGACAGCAGTGGAGAAATATTATTTCGATAAATATTAGACCCCATTTTCTCTTCTTATTAAACTTTGTTGGCAGATCAGGCTAACATGCTGTCATTGGTCTCTGTTAATTAGAGCATGTTCTGCTGAAAACCAGCAGCTCCAAATATGCCAAAGCAGAGCATGTTCTCCCTACCATGATGTCTTACGTGATAAGTGGTGCATTGCCACAAAGAGTGTGCATTGCTTACATTTTTAGAGCTATTAAGCCAGGATAATTATGGAACAATCTAGGCAATGTTCAATAGTCCATGCAGATGCCTGACAGGGCATGTTTTCTCTTAATTAGGAATTTGAATGCCTAATGCTTGCATATTAATGGAAATAATTGGATAGATGTTTTACATTTTCTTCACTTTTGCTGACAACCAAGCAAGGGATTGCATGAATCAATGCATCTTCAGAAACCAGCTTCTGTTGTTTGCACATCCTGGGCTGTCTAATGCGGTTAAGTGGGTCTTTGGGGGGAACTGATGCTCCAACCTTGCATTTTAAATTGATCTACCAATCGTTTTGTGCCTAAGAATGCATTGTTCCTTCCAGATTACATTGCTGATTTGATAAATGGCATTAATTATTTTCAGGTGGGATAGAGTGTGCTGCTACTAGCCAATCAGACATGCTCTTTTCTCTATGCGCCAATGTATTCCCTTTCCAACCTGCTTTCTTATTTCCCCTTCCCCAGCAGTGAGTCGGCATCCAACAACCGTTGAGGAAATATTGGACTATTTGGAGGATTGCACTCTTCTTAGTGCTCTTCTCCCTGAAAACAATTTTACACACACACACACATCTCACTATAATGTTTCAGGCGAAGTCATGTTATGTAAAGCACAGGAAAGAAGTTAAGAAAGAGGAGCATGGCAAATAAAGGCATGAAGTGAGAAAAAGAATACATGTAAATCTTGTTTATAGCACATTGGTCTGTCCTTGCAAACCAATTCTTGCTTCAATCATATGCACCTCAGTGGTGGGATTCAAAAAAGTTTACTACTGGTTTTGTGGGCGTGGCATGGCTTGGTGGGCATGGCTTGGTAGGCATGGCAGGGAAAGGATACTGCAAAATCCCCATTTCCTCCCCACTCCTGGGGGAAGGATACTGTAAAATCTCCATTCCCTCCCCACTCCAGGGGAAAGTTACTGTAAAATCCCCATTCCCTCCCCACTCCAGGCGGAAGGATACTGTAAAACTTCCATTTCCATCTCACTCCCGGGGAAGGTTACTGCAAAATCCCCACTCCCTCCTCACTCCTGGGGGAAGGATACTGTAAAATCTCCATTCCTTCCCCACTCCAGGGGAAGGATACTGTAAAATCTCCATTCCCTCCCCACTCCAGGGGAAGGTTACTGCAAAATTCCCATTCCCTCCCCACTCCTGGGGGAAGGATACTGTAAAATCTCCATTCCCTCCCCACTCCAGGGGAAAGTTACTGTAAAATCCCCATTCCCTCCCCACTCCAGGCGGAAGGATACTGTAAAACTTCCATTTCCATCTCACTCCAGGGGAAGGTTACTGCAAAATCCTCATTCCCTCCCCACTCCTGGGGGAAGGATATGTAAAATCTCCATTCCCTCCCCACGCCAGGGAAAGGATACTGTAAAATCCCCACTCCCTCCCCACTCCAGGGAAAGGATACTGTAAAATCCCCACTCCCTCCTCACTCCTGGGGGAAGGATACTGTAAAATCCCCATTCCCTCCTAACTCCAGGGGAAGGTTACTGCAAAATTCCCATTCCCTCCCCACTCCTGGGGGAAGGATATGTAAAATCTCCATTCCCTCCCCACTCCAGGGAAAGGATACTGTAAAATCCCCACTCCCTCCCCACTCCAGGGAAAGGATACTGTAAAATCCCCACTCCCTCCTCACTCCTGGGGGAAGGATACTGTAAAATCCCCATTCCCTCCTAACTCCAGGGGAAGGTTACTGCAAAATTCCCATTCCCTCCCCACTCCTGGGGGAAGGATATGTAAAATCTCCATTCCCTCCCCACTCCTGGGGGAAGGATACTGTAAAATCACCACTCCCTCCCCACTCTGGAGAAAGGATACTGCAAAATCCACATTCCCTCCCCACTACACTAACCTGCTTTCTAGCTCCTTTCTCCTGTGCAGGGCAACAGAAGAAGACCCAGCTGATCGGCTGGGATGCCAATCAGCTGAGACTCGGGAGGCAGCAAATAGATGTGGGTGGGGGTTATCCAGAGGTGGTATTTGCCAGTTCTCTGAACTACTCAACATTTCTGCTACTGGTTCTCTAGAACCCATCAGAGCTGGCTGAATACCACCTCCGATGTACGTTCTATTTCACAGGGTTCATTGTATGATTTGTTCCATGCATTCTAGTGTGTGTGTGTGTTTGTGTGTGTGTTTGTGTGTGTCTGTGTAATCTCCTCTCTGTCTAAACATGACTTTCTCAGTATTCTTCTCCATCTACTCACTAATTTGCTGGGTGAAATATCATGCTTTAATATCTGGGAAAGATTTTGTGTTTGTGAGGTGGTGTATGGGGAAGTTATGGGTGGGTATCATGGATATAATGGACTGTGGAGAAGGAGGGGGAGGGGAGGGGACAAAGAGGAGGAAGGATGAAGAGGAGGTGGAGGTGGAAGCAAGAAGAAGTGGGAGGAAGGATGTGGGAAGTATGATGTGTGAAAGGTGATGAACCAAGCTTATTCCATGTCCTCCATGCAGCTACATTCTCATTAAATTCTCATTATTATCATCCCACAACAGTTTGAAGCAGAACAGTTTACAGTTATTCATTCTCACATAGATACAGAAGGTAGATCAGATTCAAGCATTGCTTGAGGAAGGTTTCAGAAATGGATATTTATCTCATAGATATTTGGAATATAAATTCTTTGGCTTTTCTTACTCTTAGTAGCAGAGATAATAACTTATTTCCATACCCCATTTTAGGAGTGCACAAAACCCTGCAGACATTGTATGGAAATCAGACGGTACTAGCTAAAAGTGCCCCACTGAGTTTAATATTATGCTGGTATTTTTTTTCCTGAGCACTAAATTGTTTTCTTTTTCTTAAATTGGGTACAAGGAAGGTCCAATTCAAGTGTAATTTTAACACAGAGAATGTTAAAACCCAAACAAAGGAAAATTAAAACCTCTTATTTTGCTTAGGAGGGAGGGAGGGCCATTAGATAAATTTGGGGAGTAGAAAACTTCAGTGTACAGTATCCTTAGGTATTCATCATTTGTGGTGTGATATACCTAATTATTCACACAATATAATTTAACGTCAATTAAGACAATACCAATGAAAAACAGACATGTCCACCTTTCCAACCTCAGTGGCTAACTTTCCTTAGCTTAAATTTGACTATTCTCCAGCTTCTTACATTCCATCATATTTCCCATCCATTCCATAAACCAAACATGAATATATTCCAATTTACATGGCCAAAGCAACAGCATCCTTACCCTTCTAAAGAAACATCATGGCAATGGACAGCAGCTGATACCATTAATTTGCAACAGCTTCAGTGTTTGAAGGAGGTTCCGTTCAGTTAAAATCAAAGAGTGGTTGATGTTTTGGGCTTTGGGGAAGTGGGACTTAGTAAAAGAAAGCTGAAGAGAAAAGCGGGATGTTTTTATTTTACTCAATTCAAAATTCAGTGCTCTCCAGTTAACTCGATTGACCTGAGACACATTAATGTAGAAGCTCATTTTGGGTTTCTACATTAAAGTAAAAACTTCAGATCCAAAAGCATGTTGCTGTTGGAACAAGAAATATTTCCCGCAAAGTATTCATTTTAAATCAGTAGATTAAAGCACAAGTTGGTTTATTAACAGCGCCGCAGGCAAAGACAGCCATAGATAGGCAGGGTTACACAGTCTCTCTTTGTACACTTATGCAAATGTGAATATGCAGGTATTTTATTGGATACTAGCTGATAACGCAGAGTTGCCCAGGTATTTATTTATAGGGGGGAAATGTCTGGATCAAACATAATTTCTAATGTTGTAAGCAGAGGGAGCCCCCTTGTGGAGTACTGTGAAGCCATTACCATGGCAACTCCACTGCACTGTACAGTAGAATCCATTTTATGGCAGTACAGTAGAATCCATTTTAAGGCACAACAGGCTGTATCTTAACAGAACACACATCACAAGGGGTGTCAGGGGTGTCTTACCCCCACAGTATTTCTTTCCAGGGAGTAAGTCATCTGTGTACCAAGTTTGGTTGAAATTGCTCGAGGCGTTCAACTAGTAAAAAGATAAAAGAGAAATAGAAGAGCTTGCAAAAAATACAGGTATAATGAGAAAGTTATCTCTTACTCTATAGTTACAAAAAGCTCACTTTTTTCCTTTTTTCTTTTCCTAATTAAAATCACAGTTTCTAAGTGTTTTTTATTTTTTTCATGCAAAAAAGAAAGTTTACAAGGGGTTCCAGTCAGCCATAAATCTAGAGATTGTCTTTTCTCTAATCAAGGATATCAATTTAGCCAGTTTTGTAAGTTGCAGCCTCTTCACCAGTCATACTTCTATTGTAAGAATTCTCCTTTGTTGTCAATCCCGCCATGCCAAGTCCTTGTTGGCTCCTTTATGACAAGTTCTTATGCGAAGTAATTTGCATAATATACATTATCCTGGGAATCCTTCTGATTTAGTTTCACTTGCAAATTCCATGCCTAAATTAAAGACCCACCTTTTCCCCCCTCAATACTAGTTGGGGGTGGGGGGTGGGAAGCATTATACCTGCGTTTGGTCAGTTTATGAACACGTTACTTTGATTTTAAACAGCATTCTGAACCCAGGAAAGCACAACCTCCTGTGTAAAGAAGTAATTTGGGGAAGCATATGTATAGCCCTAGATAATGCATTTGCAGACTGCCTTAATGCACTTTAAAGAGGTTGTTTGTATTTGCTTTCCTAAACAAACTTGATTGGAATAAAGTATCAGCTTGCCAAAAAGAAGAAGTTGAAAACCCTTCAGATTATTTTGAGTGACTTATTGAAGTTGTCAACCAACATTCAGGCATCAACAAGCTGTTTCAAAAAATGTTCCTTATCCGGTTTTGATTGCCTTTCCAAGTGGCCTCCTCCTCTGCCTTAAATAGAAGGCCTGTGTTTGGTGAGGAGATGCAGGGGTGAGCTGCTACGAGTTTGCCTGGGTTCGGTCAACTCATAGCTAACATTATGGCCGGTTCGGAGAACCTCCGAATCCCGCCCCTAGCTAGCCCTGCCCACCCCACCCCTCCCAGGAGTCTCCACATCAGTGGTGGGTTTCAATTTTTTTTAAGAACCTCTTCTGTAGGTGTGGCCTGCTTTGTGGGAATGGCTTGCTATCCATGTGACTGGGTGGGAGTGGCTTGCTGTCCATGTGACTGAGTGGGAATGGCTTGGCAGTCATATGACTGGGTGGGCATGGCCAACTTGTAAAATGTGGTGAAACTCACCTAACAATGCTCTTGCTTAGCAACCCAAATGTTGACTCAGAAACTCTGGCATTTGAAGCACGCAAGTCTTAAAGCTGTCAAGTTACAAGACCCTTGCATCCCTAACCCTTTAGGAAAAAACCCCAGGGGTGTTCAAACTTGACAACTTTAAGACTTGTGGACTTCAACTCTCAGAATTCCTCCTCTCGCTCTTCATCTTGATGATGTGCGGACAGGCGGGGAGAGGGAGCTGGAACCGGTTCTAAACGGCACTGTAGATCTATCGAAGAGGTTAGACCTGGCAGGAACCCACCCCTGCCTCACCCCATTCCTAAGAGGTCCGTAAAGGGGGCACACATAAGCGCACCATCATGCCTTCCGTCCCTGTCCTACTGTCCCCATTTGTTTGTACTCATTTCCTTTATTCATGTCCATGTTTATACTTATACCTGTTACCTTTTACATGTTTGACAAACTAAATAAAATAAAAATAAACTCATTAAAGAGACACCCAACTTAAAATTAGGGTGAAATCACCTGACAGTAAGAACAATTAATCTGTGGAACAAGTTACCTCTGAAAGTTGGTGGGTGCCCCGTCAACTGGAAATTTTCAAGAATCCCTGGAGATTTTCAAATGGGCAGATGTTTGACCAGAATTGCATAGATCTCCTGATTGAGCAGGGGTTTGGACCAGAAGGCCCTTTCCAATGTTATTATTCTATATTCTGTGTTAAGATTAAACTGACTGTAGTTTGATTTCTTCAGTGTTCCATTTAGGGTCACCTTGAGACCTAATGCTCTTTTACCAAAAGTCTCACAATATATTCTGTGACAAAGTTTAAGGGACCTTGTGATGCCCTTCAGTCTTTGAAGCAACAGGGAGTTTTTGATTTCAACTCTCTGTCTTTTCAACCTGCCAATCTTGTCCCCATATCTATCCTAGAGGGACAAACCGGCCTACATTTCCATGCCCATGAACTGTAGAAAATCAACTCAACTCATCCAAGCTATTCAAATCCTCCTCCTATCTTTTTTTAACCTGAGTTTCATTTAATACTAATTTTATTGTGGTTGTTTTGTGTTGATTTCTTGTCCATATCAATTTATTCTGTCTTGTAGTACTTGTTTACTTTCACTTTTGATGAAGAACAATTAACATGGATTCATTCTCTTCAGGGATATTCAAAACCATCCATTCGTTGTAAATTCTTCTTGAGGAAGATTTTAGAAAACAATTTTCCATGTGGGTCTACTTTAGTACAACACATTGTGGATACATCATTGGGGAGCCCATCCTGTGCCTTTAAAAAAAAAAACATTGTTTCTCAACCTCAGCAACTTTGAAATGTGTGGACATCAACTCCCATGGTGGCTGGGAAATTTGGGGAGCAGAAGTCTACACATCTTAAAAGTTGCTGACATTGAGCAACACTAGATCCCCCCAAAAACTATATTGTTACATTTATGGAATCCTTGGTTGTTTCCTTGCAGACATTTCATTACCCAACTGGGTAACATCATCAGCGCTAGAAGGCGGTGAGCAAAACCCCACTCCCTTTTAGCACTGATGATGTTATCAAGTTGGGTAATGAAATGTCAGCCAGAAAACAACCAAGCTCAGAGAGTACCAAGAGTCCCATAATCCAATCCTGAGCTACATATAGTCTCCTTTATTGGTATTACATTTAACTCATTCACAGTCTCCAAAAAAAACAAACTTAAACTGCAAGCAGGAAATAACTTTTCTGGGCATATTGTCTCTTCAAGGAGTAATCATTTGTCTTCTCAGTGTATCGAAGCCATATCTCTCCATACCTTTGCCCAAATATGTGGTGAGTTTCTGTGGAGGGTTAATCCCACATTTGCTATGTAGAGTAGACTAGCTCAGGCATTTTAATGGATCATTAACAAAGGTGGGGGCTATTTAGAGTGAGTCTGTTTCCTGCCGAAAATATATTTCTCCATTTCTTATCCAGGGAAATATAATATTCTGCCTTTTCAATATTTCCCAGGATATTTCATTTTTCTAGGAGAGGAATGGGTGCTAACTTCCTACCCCCCACTTTCCTATCATTTTCAACTTCTAAGAGAAGATACAGATATTTTCTATCTCCTATTTAACTCAGGTTAAATGCACTTATTAGAGAAATGAGGAACAATTATATTTGAGGTCTGTGGTAAAAATATCTGCAATTTTTTAAAGGCTGAAAGTGGCTGGAATGAAGTCATAATATGTCTGAAAGTGACATGCAGCAATTATCGGTGGATTTATCCTTCCAATGTTTGCAGTGAATTAGTCTGTCAGACTAAGTAGGAAGCAGTCATTTAAATTCAAACCACTCTAAACTTTTAAACTAGTACCTTCACTTTGTAAATAATGTCTTTGGAACAATGGCCTTTCCCTGCCTACAACAAGCATGGGAGAACTCAGCAACATCTGTAGGAAAAATAATATGTGTCCTCCTGAAATCTGTTTTTGCATCTCCCCAAATCCTTGAAGTACATCAGTTTGTGTAGGGGAAATTCTACAAAGTAGAATTGTCAAAGGTCAAACGTTTAAATCAGGGTTTTCCAACCTTGGCACCTTTAAGACTTGTGGACTTCAACACCAGTATTCACCATTTTTTTTTACTACTGCGCATGTGCGCGCAAAGCACATCCCGGAGGAAACCGGCAGTAACAGAACGCACCTCTGGTTGACACCCCTGATTTAAACCCAAGTTGCTGACATTTGGAAATAACAGCAACAACAATCCCCCCCTCCAAAAAAGAGAGAAATATTTAAAATAATATCCAAGTATGTATTATCTTCCCTATGGCCTCTTTGGGAAAATAATGATAATACTTTTACAAAGTATATCCTCTGCTTGTGGTAAGGCTGGGTCCTTTGATCCTTGATAGATTAATTAATTAATTACAGTTTTCTAGAAATTAGGGAAGAGTATTCTTCATACCAGTGAATGCCCATTTGAGTTCCAATAAAGCTAGCTTAAGAGTTTTGATACATGTGAAGCGTTTGCTCAGCAGGAAAGGTTTTCAAAACTTTCCTGGGTATTTCAGGAAGCCCAAAATATTTTGTTAGGTGTTTCAAGAGGCCTAGAGGACTGATTTTTTAAATGGAAGGGAGAATTCAGAGCTCAATAGTGATATTAAAATTAATCCAGAATCCACTTAGAATTTAGGTAGTTCTTCCTACTTATCCTTCCCACTTTTTTTTTTAAAAAAAATAATATTAATGGCAGACATACCCTTAACTTTGCATTTTATTTTTCATCTCCACTCAAACAGCAACTCTCACTTAAGTGGAAATTTATGCAAATAATTGTTTGTCGGAATCAATCATAATTACACATATTACAGGCTGCAGCTGTTTCTAATTGTGGTTTTTCCCAAGGTTTTTCCCACCTACCTTCCATCTTTATGCACATAAAATCTATTCTGATGGAAATGGCTGGAAAGGTTTTTTGTTTTTTTTTCATTCTCTTGCAGTCAACCAAAATGGTAGCTTAGCTGCCAATTGTTATTGAAAAAGACTTGGGAAACAACAACAACAACAGAATACTAATGTTTTAGCTCATTAAAGCAGCTGCATGAAAAATGGACTTCGCTTAACCAGTGGATCATAACAATTCTACTTCTTTATGTCCTCATAAATAAGATAATTGTTCCCTTCATGATATGAACTGGTGATAGATAGATTAGAATAGGATTTTAAAATAGCCTTCCAGTTTTTTGAAAATTGTGTTTTTTATCTGTTGAGTTCTGCAAATTTCTCCAGAGAAAAGTGGGGGGGGGGGGGAATCCTATGTCTATTTCTGAAAGACAGGATCTACACCTGAGTGAAAAGTGGCAAAGGGTGAGAATTGTTTAAGTCACTTTTCTGGGGTTTTAATAGAAGTGTTATATTATTGTCCAATCAAAGACAAGACACCCCTGAAAATCTCCCCCTGGGAACAGCTGCCACTAAGATAACATATTCATAATAACAAGAACACAATGAGGCAATAGGAATAGACTGCATATTTCCTTCCTTCTTTTTGTCTCAAAATACAACTGTAAGGGTCACAAGTAACACGCCCAACGAAGAAGACTCCGAGGCCTGAGGTTCCTCAAAGTTCCATTTTGTTAGAGATGTCACATTGGCACATCTGGGAAAACCTGAATCTGAAAGCTTCCAGGTTTTCCACACCCAAAGGAAAGTCCAAGCCCCTCCCCAGCACCCACACGTCCATCACATGGTCCAATCAGGCACCGTCCCAACTGGAGATGCCTCCCAGTCACGCCACTCCAGATACAGGGTAACGTGTCCTTGACTCTCTGAGAAAGGAATGTTATGATGACTATATATCTCCCATACTCCATATAGTCCCCCCTCCTATTTCCTCACAGCATTGAATGTGGCAGGCCAGAAGGCCCAATGCAAAAGATGATTTCCAGGCCTGATAACAACATGAACAATTAGAGGTAGGACAGAGTTGCTTGCAAGTCACTCTCTTCTGCACCTTGATTTGGGAATGGCGTAACATACTGTAACTCATTTAGTTTCAATACAATACAATAGCGGAATTGGAAGGGACCTTGGAGGTCTCCTAGTCCAACCCCCTGACTAGGCAGGAAACCCTATACTGTTTCAGACAAATGGCTATCCAACATCTTCTTAAAGACTTCCAGTGTTGAGGCATTCACAACTTCTGGAGGCAATTTCTGTTCCACTGATTAATTGTTCAAACTGTCAGGAAATTTCTCCTCAGTTCTAAGTTGGTTCTCTTCTTGATTAGTTTCCACCCATTGCTTCTTATTCTGCCCTCAGGTGCCTTGGAGAATAGTTTGACTCCCTCTTCTTTGTGGCAAACCCCTGAGATATTGGAACACTGCTATCATGTCTCCCCTGGTCCTTCTTTCTATTAAACTAGACATACCAAGTTCCTGCTACCGTTTTTCCTATGTTTTAGTTTCCAGTCCCCTAATCATCTTTGTTGCTCTTCTCTGCACTCTTTCTAGAGTCTCCACATCTTTTCTACATCGCGACGACCAAAAATGAATGCAGTATTCCAAGTGTGGCCTTACCAAGGCATTATAAAGTGGTATTAACACTTCATGTGATCTTGATTCTATCCCTCTGTTTATGCAGCCTAGAACTGTGTTGGCTTTTTTGGCAGCTGCTGCACATGGCTGGCTCATATTTAAATGGTTGTCCACTCGGACTCCAAGATCCCTTTCACAGTTACTACTATTGAGCAAGGTACCACCTATACTGTACCTGTGCATTTCATTTTTGTTGCCTAAATGTAGAACCTTACTCTTTTCACCATTGAGTTTCGGGATACTTTGTTCTCCATCTCTAACCAATCAACAAAGAGCTACAGTTTTTTAACTACTAATTCCTTATGACACCCACACCCAATTATACATATATCTAGTTTGTATTTCAGTTGTGCAGAAAACTCTACAATTGTGTTTATGACACATGATTATATGTCACACAGAGGTCTGGGAACCATCTCAAATGCTCTTTCCCCCCCTCTTTTTGATCCAGTCTCATAGGAGGAAAAAAAGGTTTAAAACTGCTACTGGGTTTAAAGGTTTAAAACTGCTATTGTTCCCTTTCTGAATTAAAAGGTCCACGGCTGCCTCTCTGCCCACTATCCCATTTTCTGAACACGTTCAGCATTGGCTGATCACCTACTAGCCCTACTATTTATTTCCTGTGGCTTTAATTCTGGACTGGACCCTTGTGCCACTTATGCCATGCCGAGTTGTAAAGCAAAATCCGACCTGTCTCCAAGAATATGCGTGCTCCTGTTCAGCATTAGAATTTGCCTGAAATGCAACTCAACATTAACCCAGTTGTAACTTATTCTGATATGTTTGCTCAGGTGTATAATCACTGCTTAGTGCAATTCCATTTCCCCATTTACCGCGGGATTAAAGAAAATCAATACTATAACATAAAAAATATTAACCGCTTATCTAATAAAACACATATTTTAAGAACCCTGTTTCTCATTACATATTTCAAAACATATGTTACTATTAAAATATACATTCTAAAGGCATTTCAGTGCCTGTTTTGAGCCAAGAACTCTATCATCAAATTCAGAGCAGTGTGAAATTTGAAGGTTAATTGTCTAAGTTCCTATATGCATGCAAAGTCAGAATCTGTGGATCATGTCAATCCATGCAAAAACCCATGTACACATGCATTCCTCACAGATCCTATAGATGGAATAGGAAACAAATAGGAATGGTTTACTAAATGCGAATGATGTCCAATGGTTTCTCACTATGAGCTGTCGTATCTTGCAACACGTTTTAGACACAAATAAAGTTCCTATCAATATCCACTGGGTTGTTTTTATTTTTAAGCATAGTTGGTTAATTGTTCATAATGCACAGTTGTCAGGGTATGTAGTAATAGTAATAACATTTAGGCTTATATACCATCCCTAAGCTCTTTACCAGTGGGGGGATACTACTGGTTTAACAACCGGTTCGGTGATCACATGCTTCGCTGCACATGCGTCAGGGGTGGGTTCTGGATCCCTTTGCAACTGGTACGGTGCAACAGGTCCAGGTGCCCACCACGTGCATGCACTCAGCACACGTGCAGCATGCACATGCATACCCACCCCCTCAGATGCTCCAGCTGCTCACTAGAGCATCACCAGGCACCATATGCTCCATGCGCATGCACAAATGCCCCGATTGGCTGAAATAGCAGTAAGGAGAGCAGGCAGATGGGTGGGCCCTCTGGAGCACCGTACTGGAACAGTACCTGGTGCTCCCAGCATGAACTGGTACACCCGTACTGGGATGTACCGGACGTATCCCACCACTGACGTGCGTGCACAGTTGTGAGAAAACTTACCTTCCGCATTACTGCTGGGGAAGAAAACAGCTGAGACATGGCTCAGTTGAGAAGATAAAGGTCAGTAAAGCACAGGGATGATCCGGCAGGCCCACTTGATTGTCGAAGCGAACCGATTCGCTTTCGGCTGATCATTGGAGGTACCGGTTCGCTCGAACTGGTCCAAACCGGTAAAATCCCACCCTTGCACTCTCTGTGCAGTTTACAATGTCAGCATATTGCCCTCAACTAGCTGGGTCGTCATTTTACTGACGCTTGGAACGATGGAAGGTTGAGTCAACCTTGAGCCCTTCCAGAATCGAACTCCAGGCTGTGGGCAGAGTTTGCCTGCAATACTGCACTTTAACCACTGCACCACCACCACCAGGACTATATGGTTCTTCGGTCTTCAGTCATATCATACCATTTTGTGATAGTGTAAATATCATAAGAAAGCCATGCTTTTTTCACCCCTCCAACACAGAGTAGAATTGGTAGACTTGAGAGCCATATTCTTGGGGCATTGTTCCTGAGGCCATTACAAATATTTATTTCTAATGAAAATAAACTGCCGATTTTAAAAGGAAGAAATTCATCATTGAATTCTCCTGCCTCCAAACTTCCAAAGTTGGTTCTTTCAAAGACAGCATTTTAGAGATTGGCCCATGAAAAAAAAAACAAGAGCTTTCTGAATTCAGTGGATCCTACATTAAACCAACAGCCCCTGTTCCTCTTCTGCAATACAAAGTAATATTTTAAACAGATACTTTAGGAGGAACTTCTTTCAAAAAATTTTTTTTTCAAAATGTGATTGAAAGTTTTACAAAACTAATACAAAGTGGAAAAGAAGACTATGACAACAAAGTGTAGATTCTCTAAGAGCATGATGGGTGATGTGATCACTTCAAAGTTTAAGGTGCCAGCATTTCACTACTGTAAGGTAAAGGTAAAGGTTGCCCTTGCACATAGGTGCTAGTTGTTCCCAACTCTAGGGGGTGGTGCTCATCTCCATTTCAAAGCCGAATGCCAGCGTTGTCCGAAGACGTCTCCGTGGTCATGTGGCCGGCATGACTAAATGACGAAGGAACACGGAACGCTGTTACCTTCCCACCAAAGGTGGTTCCTATTTTTCTACTTGCATTTTTACATGCTTTCGAACTGCTAGGTTGGCAGAAGCTGGGACAAATAACGGGAACTCACTCTGTTATGCAGCGCTAGGGATTCAAACCGCTGAACTGCTGACCTTTCTGATCGACAAGTGTAACCACTGAGCTACCGCGTGTAGGATCCAATAATTTGCTGTTTTATGGAGTTTCCTAAAACTAAATGTGAAGCCAGGATCTTAAACTCAAAACCAAACATTGCTGCTTGCTTTACTGAAGGGCATGTCAAATGTGGAGCAAGAAAAAACAAAACCCAAATGTTACAAGTATGGAACAGGGGATACTTGGCTCAACAGTAGAGCTGCACCAGGGATCTTGGAGGTCCTAGTGGACAATCACTTAAATATGTTAGCCAGCAATATGATGCAGCTGCCGAAAAAGCCAGTGCAGTCCTAGGCTGCCTTAATAGAGAGAGAGAGAATCAAGGTCATGTGAAGTGTTAATATATACCTTCATAATCCCTTGGTAAGACCACACTTGGAATATTGCATTCAGTCTTGGTTGCCACGATATAAAAAAAGATGTGGAGACTCTAGAAAGAATGCAGAGAAGAGCAAGAAAGATGATTAGGGGACTGAGGCTTAAAATATATGAAGAGCAGTTCGTTCGTTCGTTTATTATATTTATATGCTGCCCTTTTCCCCCGAAGGGGACTCAGGGCGGCTCACAACTCAAACCAGGGAAGGGGGATACAGACAATTTTTTTAAAAAAACACACATAACAATGCATAATTTAAAAAACACAACAGTCATACCATTCGAGACGGGGGCAACAGCTCTTAGTCCCAGGCTTGTTGGAACAGCCAGATTTTAAGGGCTTTGCAGAAGGCCTGGAGGGTGGTGAGGGTTCGAATCTCCACGGGGAGCTCGTTCCAGAGGGTCGGAGCAGCCACAGAGAAGGCTCTCCTCCGGGTAGTCGCCAGTCGACACTGGCCGGCGGATGGAATTCGGAGGAGGCCTAATCTGTGGGATCTAATCAGTCTGGTGGAGGTAATTGGCAGCAGGCGGTCTCTCAAGTACCCAGGTCCAATACCATGAAGGGTTGAAGGAATTGGGTATGGCTAGTTTATTTATTTATTTATTTTTAAAAGATTTTTATTAACAAACATGTAAAATACACACACACACAAAAATTAGACGAACACCACATTTATACAATACCACACGAACAGGAACTTCCTGTTCTTTATAATAGCAATCATCAATCGATACGGCTCACCTTATATTATTTCCCCTTCTATTGTATTTCATTTGGATTTCACCATTCTTAACCCTCTTATTTTACTCATAACTATTCTTTTTTTGAGTTTTGTTATATTCCTTCATTGATTCTTGTTTCTTTCCTCCATCCACCTATACCATTTATCCCATATCTGGTGGAATTCTGATTCTTCTTTTCCCTGGATTTCTTTAGTTAGTTTGTCCATTTCAGCACAGTCCAGGGTATAGCTAGTTTAATGAATGGAAGAAGACCGGGGGTTGTGGGTGACATGATAACAGCCTTCCAATATCTAAGGGGCTGCCACAAAGAAGAGGGGGGGGGTCAAGCTATTCTCCAAAGCAGCTGGGGGTAGAACAAGAAGCAATGGATAGAAACTAATCAAGGAAAGAACCAACCTAGAATAAAGGAGACATTTCCTGACAATTAGAACAATTAAACAGTGGGCCGGAAGGCAAGTCAAGAAATAATAGATGGAAAAGCAATCAAAGGAGAGATCTAACCAAGAACTAAGGAGGAATTTCCTGACAGTTCGAATAATTAATCAATGGAACAGCTTGCCTCCAGAGGTTCTGGGTGCCCCAACACCGGAAGTTTTTTAAAGAGAGATTGGACCATCGTTTATCTGAAACAGTAGAGTGTTTCCTGCTTGAGCGGGGAGTTGGACTAGAAGACCTACAAGGTCTCTTCCAACTCTATTATTCTTTTAAAAACACCCACGAGTGCAGAAAAAAAGGTTTGCCCCCTGGGCAGATAAAATTGGCACCTAATGATATAGCAATAGCAATAGCAGTTAGACTTATATACCGCTTCATAGGGCTTTCAGCCCTCTCTAAGCGGTTTACAGAGTCAGCATATCGCCCCCACAGTCTGGGTCCTCATTTTACCCACCTCGGAAGGCTGGAAGGCTGAGTCAACCTTGAGCCGGTGAGATTAGAACCGCTGAACTGCAGATAACAGTCAGCTGTAGTGGCCTTCAGTACTGCACCCTAACCACTGCGCCACCTCGGCTCTGGAGCAGCTGATCTTGCACAACAATATCATTCAGTGGTGGGTTGCACTTACTGTCACTACCGGTTCACTGATCACCTGCTCGCACAGCAGGAGTCAGATGCCCATGCAAACAGAACATGTGCGTGCGCAATCCACCATGCCTGTGACAACCAGCTGATTGCCGCGGCTTGTGCAGGTGCCTCATGCTGTGTGCATGTGGACAATTTGCCTTTGGCCATAAAAGCAGGTATGGAGCATGGGCGGGTGGGCCAAAAGAGCCACAGTACCGGTTCGCTCTCCGCAGCTCTGGCTCACTAGCGGCTGAACCAGGCCGAACCGGCAGAAACCCACCTTTGACATCGTTCCTTGACGATATACACATATAGCTTCGAAAGTCAAATTGTTCAAGCAGAAGAGAGCATAACAATAAAACTAAACTTCATCCTGCGGTTTAGGAAAAGCAGACGGGCTGCTAAGGGAGCAGGGACAGGCAAGAGGCTCCTGAAATGAATCAGACGTGTCTCCGTATTCCCTCTTCCTCAATCTTACAATCTAAGGGAAACTAGCTGCAGGTGCTTAGGGCTTTAGAAACTGCTGCAGGGACCAACGACCACGGCATTGGCTCCAGGTTTGCTCTTATGATCAACTATTCTTTTTATCTTCTCAGAAAGACCACCTCTACCTTTTGTTGAAAAGAGAGAGGGAGGAGGGGAAGGCGGGAGGAAAGGTGTTTGATTTCTAATAGGGAGGCAGAATGCCTCTGAAGGGCGGGCAGCAGCAGTCAGAGAAAGCAGATTGAGTTAAGCAGATTGGGGAGCCGGGGGGGTGGTGCGTTTTTGTCACATTATTGAAAGAAGAAAGAAAAAGAAAGAGAGAAAGAAAGGAAGAATCTATTTTGTATTTAAATCTGTACAAGTGCCCCACTCTCTGCCTTTCACACTTTTTTTTGTCTCCTTTTGCTGTCCCTTCTTTGCTTGTCCCTCGAGAGATAAGCACATGTGTACGATACAAAGAAATCTAGTCATAAAAAGGCTTGGCCTGCTGGCTTCCCACAGGACCAATTAATAGTGTTCCAAATCTTGTGGGCAGACAGATAAAAAGGAGAGAGAGAGAGACAGACAGACAGACAGAGACAGACAGAGAGAGACAGAGAGAAAGACAGACAGACACACACACACACACAAACACACACAGAGAGAGAAAGACAGAGAGAGAGACACACACACAGAGAGAAAGACACACAGAGAGAGACAGCGACAGACAGAAAGACAGAGATAGAGAGACAGAGACAGACAGAGACAGACAGAAAGAGAGACAGGGAGACAGACACACAGAGAGAGAGAGAGAGAGAGACAGAGATAGAGAAACAGAAAGACAGAGAGAGACAGACAGACAGAGAAAGACAGAGATAGAGAGACAGAGAGATAGAGAGACAGAGACAGAGACATACAGAGAGGGAGAGAGACATAGAGATAATCAGAGAGAGACAGAGAGAAAGACAGAGATAGAGAGACAGAGACAGACAGAAAGAGAGACAGGGAGACAGACACACACACACACAGAGAGAGACAGAGACAGAGAGAGAGAAACAGAAAGACAGAGAGAGACAGACAGACAGAGAAAGACAGAGATAGAGAGACAGAGACATACAGAGAGGGAGAGAGACATAGAGATAATCAGAGAGAGACAGAGAGAAAGACAGAGATAGAGAGACAAAGACAGAGAGAGACAGAGAAAGAAAGGCAGACAGACAGGGGAACAGAGAGAAAGAGAGAGAGAAACACAGAAGACAGAAAGACAGAGATAGAGAGACAGAGTGAGACAGACAGACAGACAGACAGAGGCAGAGACACACACAGAGAGAGACAGAGTGACGATAAATACTCACCAAGCAAGGTGGCATTTTTTATATACTGCTCAAAACTTCTTCAAGTATTCTTATCCAAATTATATAAGATTGGACTTTCCTGCTTGCCAGCTCTTGTCTTCCCCCATTGCCCACACAGCTGTAATATGATTAGAGAGAGAAATCATACTTGAAAATAAGTACTTTTTGTTGCTTAAGCAAACCAATGACAATTAGATTTGTGGTTTGAGAAGGGGAAATGGTGACAAAGATGCTGCATAGCAACCTTGTCATAAAACTGCTACTTTATTGATAGTAAGTTTTCATTACCTCTTGCAGTCTTCATGCTGGAGTATATGACTGTTGATCCAGAATTGCTTTGTAGTACAAGCGTCTCCCTTACCATCACATCTCTCCACTCCAAACTCCTGTTTTTCACCCTTTGTGAATCCACAGGTTGAAAAACAATCTGTTGACACTTTGAAATCAAGAGTTAAAAAGTAAAATGCAAACGTTTTTCTTCTTCTTCAATCTCTCCCATTCTCTCTCTCTCTTACTCTACTGACTGCCCCCCCCCCCTTTTCAAAGTCCTAACAAAAGAACAGATGGAACAATGTTGGGCCACATTAAGAGTTCTCAATGAATCAAATACTTGAGCCCTTGCTCTTTTATTCCCACTCCGCTATAATGCATTGCAAGAAATTGAATCCTATCTTGGCCTTTAAAATAACCTTAGTCTCCATCAAAGTAAAAATATTGGTCTGTCTATCTGGCTACTTCCCTCTCCCCCTCTCTCTTTCTCAATCTAGCTATCTATCATCTATCCATCTCTCAATCTATTATATCTATTATGTCTATCATCTGTCTGTGTGTCTGTCTATCTATCTATCTATCTATCTATCTATCTATCTATCTATCTATCTATCTATCTATCTATCTATCTATCTACCTACCTACCTACCTACCTACCTACCTACCTACCTACCTACCTACCTTCCTTCCTACCTACCTACCTACCTACCTACCTACCTATCTATCTATCTATCTATCTATCTCTGCCTATCTACCTACCTACCTACCTACCTACCTACCTACCTACCTACCTACCTACCTACCTATCTATCTATCTATCTATCTATCTATCTATCTATCTATCTATCTATCTATTTCTGTCTATCTATCTATCTATCTATCTATCTATCTATCTATCTATCTATCTATCTATCTATCTATCTATCTATGCCTGCCTATTTAATCTATCACCTGTCTGTCTGTCTGCCTATCATCTATCTGTCTGTCTGTACATCCCCACCTAGACACGGAATCAAAATCTGCTTTCATATTTCCTTCCCTTCTGTTTTTATTAATTAGAGATAGAAAGGGTTTTATCCTTTTTTAACAAGAGAGAGAGGGGGGGGGGAAATCCAGAGAGTTTGATAAAAAGAATAATTTGCAGTCTTATCCTCACTTTCCTTCTCATTGGATCAAAATCCTCCTCGCTCCCCCATTTCCCGATTTGGTTGTCGTATTTTGTTTTCCTAATTAAATGAAGCCAGATGCACAGCAAACGTGAGTTGTGCGTGAAATATGCCCAGCTGTTACGTCAAAAGACTTGAGGTACAACTCTCCAGGCGCCCTGCCTCTCACCTGTTTAGGGTCAGGAGGGCAAATTAGCGAGTGTGCCAGCTGCCAAGATCCGCTTGGATTGTTTCTACCTGCGTCAACACCGGAGATGACAGAGAGCAAAGAATGACCATTGAGTGATGGATCCTTGAAACAGGAGGGGCAAATTTCATATATAAAGCAGTAGGTTAAAAAAATAAAAAAATAAACTGGCATTTCTTTTTGTTTTAAATGGAGATAATTAGTCCATCAAGCTATCAGAAATCGTGTTGCTTGAAAAGCAAGTGGGCTTTTTGTTTCTTTGTTTTTATTTAAGAAAAAGTGGTGAGGTAGACAAACTTTTGATCTACATCAGGGGTGAGCAACCTTAAACACGCAAAGAGCTACAAAAGTCCTAAACAGAAGCCCGCTGTTCAATTTTGGAGCTGACCAGAAGTCTGGTTCCCCCATCATAGAGTCTCCTCCTAGTGCAGTGTCCTTTTTCCTTGGCTGACCGGAAGTTCAGTTCCCCCACCATAGAGTCTCCTCCTAGCGTTGCATCCTTTTTCCTCTACCTGTCCTAACCGAAAGCCCTATCAACTGTGGAGCTGACCGGTGACAGGGAGCCGCAGCTGAGGGATGAAAGAGCCACATGCGGCTCCAGAGCTGCAGGTTGCTGACTTCTGATCTACACCAAGAACTATCCTTTTCTAACCACTTCCTGCCCCTTTAACCTCTATTGGTGCCCCCAATAGATGCACCAATATCTATTTAACTTAATATCTGCTCCAAATTTGCTCTTTTAGTAGAAAATAAGAGCTGATACTTAGATGCTAGATCAGTGATTTTCAACCTTGACAACTTAAAGATGTGTGGACTTCAACACCCAGAATTCCATAACCATGCATTGTGGCTGGGAAATTCTGGGAGTTGAAGTCCACACATCTTCAAGTTACCAAGGATGAGTAATACTGTGCTAGATTCTATAGGCATTCCAAGCAGGTGAATTCTGGAGGAAACAGATCTACCTATTTGATTTATATTGACTACCAGGATGCAGTACAAGACCAGTTCCCTCCCATTTGGGAGCCATGAGATATATCTCGTAGTTAGATATCTTTTCTATAGAGTTTAAGATCTTCTTGTGGAATTGAATCATAGGTACCTCTTCTGCCCCCCCCTCCATCCAGTAATGAACACAGACACAGTCTTAGCTGTTTGCCACTTTTTATTCACAGCAATTATAATCTTGTTGGCTGAAAGCCCACACACAACTCACTGGCAAGAAGTTGGCAGTAACCCAGACTCCAACAGACACGGGAACAAAAGGCAGACCAGACAAGGAGTTCTCCAGATTTGTACGAACTGTTGTGTCCTGCAAAAAGACTCCTCCCAAAGTCTCTTCTTATATAGTCTCTTGGGAGGGGCCAAGCCACAACCACCTGGGCTTGATTATCTCTTATGAGTCTGTCTCCGTAACTGCTGCCTCCATTTCTCTGCCCTACCTTGCCTGGCATCAGGGACAAACTGCCTTTGATCCTCCCCACTGCTCCATGCCTCAGGCACCTCCTGGTGGCCAACCAGCCTCTCTGGTCCCTGCTCTGAGTCTGAACCCTGCCCAGGGTCCTCCACATCTTCCATAGCTGACTCATGGGGTTCCTCGCTATCGGAGTCCATCGGCAGCTCCAACGGCTCCTGCTGGGCCACAACAGGTACCAATAAAGGTGATTATTTTTTGTAGCTCAGAATTGAAATGAAGGGTCTTTGGTACTCTCTGAGCTTGGTTATTTTCTTGCAAACCTTTGTCTGCATGAATTAATGTGGAATTCTGGGAGTTGAAGTCCACACATTTTTAAGGTTGAGAAACACGGGTCTAGCATGTAAGTATCAGCTCTTATTTTCATTAACCAGTGCTGCTGATGTTACCTGGTTTGGGTATTGAAATGTCTGCAAAGAAAACAACCAACCTTAGAGAGCACCAAGGACCTCTTGAATCATAGGTCCTTCAATTTTAGGTACCAGTAATTTTATTCAGGGCGTTAGCTTTAAGAACTATTAAAGCTTGATGCCCAGGGACAGGGGTGCGTTTCAACCGGTTCGCGGCGGTCCCTGCGAACCGGTTGGTCGCCGAACCTGGAAGTAAGTAACTTCCGGGAACGGCGAAGGGCCCACGCGCGCCCGCGCGCCCGCGCCCGCTCCTTACCCGGTTTTGACGAATTCTGCGCTTCCACGCATGCGCAGGACGCATACAGCGCCTGCGCAATCCTCCAGGAGCAGCTGGAGCATCGCACAGATGCTAGTACGCATGCATGCGCCACACGCATGCACGCGCGTGCCACACGCGTGCGCGAGGACGCCGCCAGCCTCGTTCCAACCGAACCGGTTGGAACGGGGCAAGAAACCCACCCCTGCCCAGGGAGAAATGTAAGAAGAAATGTAGGAAGAAATATATAGAGTAGTCCCAAAGTTGCTTTTTTCAAGAGGCTACTGGATGCTTTGCTTCTCATGCAAGAAGCTTCAGAGATGAAGAAGCTTCTTGGATGAGAAGCAAAATGTCTTCAAAGAAAAATGAGAAAGTACAGTGGCTTCTTGGAAAAAGTACCTTTAGAACTATCATGATCTTGATGACTGAGAATCTCCATGGATATATAGAGCAATGTTATTTAAATGACATTTAGATTTCTCTTGACCAGAGGAAGTGTTCAGCAGGTTCTGACCAGTTCTGGAGAACCGGTAGCAGAAATTTTGAGTAGTTTGGAGAACCGGTAAATACCACCTCTGACTGGCCCTGCACCCTCTATTCTCTGCCTCCCAAGTCCCAGCTGATCAGGAGGGAATGGGGATTTTTCAGTAACCTTCCCCTGGAGTGGTGAGCGAATGGAGATTTTACAATATCCTTCCCCTGCCATGCCCACCAAGCCACGCCCACCAAGCCATGCCACACCCACCAAGCCAAGCCCACAGAAGCAGTAGTAAAAAAATTTTTGAATCCCATCACTGCTCTTGACCCCCACTCCCACTTAGCATGTGGCCCCTGGCATACCCCTTGAAGGCTAAGGAGAGTTTTAGAGTTTAAAGTCACAGTTTGCTCACACAAATAATTTATGGGAGGTAAGACTAGCAATCTAATTCAGATTGAACGACTATTTCAAAGATGGATAGAAGTTTCTTGATTGGGGTTACAGAAATACAAAATAGTGTGGGTTGATTTGAGACATATGATTGGACCTCTATGGAAAACAGGTTATGGTCCAGTTAATTCCTGATCAAGCAAAGTTGTTTTCTCAAATTCTGATGTAGGCTAGGCATGACATAATCAAACCAGTTTCGCAACTGTAGTGCCTAGTGTTGTGGCCTGAGTCTGATTGCAGACTCAGACAGTGAGGAGGTTGGGGAGGAACATGGGCCAGTCCTGGAGTCTGGGGAAGGCTCTGATGAAGGCTCTGCATTGGAGGCGGAGATGGGACCAGGGCTGTCTGGCAGTTATCAACCTCTGAGTCGGACATCAGTGGGGAAGAAGAACAGCTAGAGCCTGTTCCCAGTGTGTGCAGAGTTGCCAGGAGAAGGGAACAGCTAAGGAACAAGGGTTGACTCGGGAGTAAAGGCATAGGTGGACGGTGAATGGCCCCTCCCATAGGGAATAAAGACGAGCGAAGGGGGTGGGGAGTTTGCAGGAGACAATTAGCTCAATCCATTAGGGTGAAGATCTGTTCCTGACTTCTTGCCAAGTATTGTCTGCTACAGAGTGGCGTTTAGAAGATATCGGCTGGCAGCTCTCCAAGCCCGATAAAGGTCTGTAGTTGTGAAATCTCTTGAAAGACTGTTGGCCGGGACTTTGCTGGAGAGGAATTCCCTTTAAACTAAATAAAAGAGGTTTTATCGGGATGAGGAGTCGGCTTTGTGCTTTTGGGAAGCCTAGGTGAGAACCTAAATTGAACAATGCTCTGGTGGTGCCCCCCCCCCCCGCCCCACTCTCCATACCAGGTCTTCTAACAGAATTATACAACCATGAAGTTCAAGGGAAGGGCTGAGATGTTTACCACTGCTGTTCTCAAACATTTGTCACTTGAGACAATTTTATAATGGTACGGTCTGCCTTGTTGAATAAAGAAGGGTGGGGAGAAGATATGGTGGGTGCCCTCAGCATTTTTGGAATGGGGCACTAGGAACACAGACATATGATTTCTTACAATATGTGCAGGGCACAGATCCCTTCCCCTCTCTCCATGTCTGAGATGTTTCACTGGCATTTCAACATGGTCGTGGGGTGCTACTCCTTTTTCTTCATTAAGTATTTCCTCACACACGGACATGCACGCAAATCCCTTTGTTTCCATGAAGAAAGTCATGCCTTCCATCAATGCCCCCATCTTCCTTTGGCACCGCTTCATTTCTGCTCTCTTTTTTTTAACTGGGAAGACAAATTTCTCCCTGAACCATGTGGCAATCATCTTACACTCTGAAGCATGAAATTCCATCATCATTATTCTGGCATGAATGAGTGTACAGATGTTATTTGGCCATAAAGTTTATCCAGCCCTTTAAAAAATACAGCCTCCAGCATATGACTCGGTGACCTCTTGCAACAGTTTGTTCCACAGGTTTCCTACCCTTGGTGGCAACATTTTCTATTTATTACTCTCCGAAAAAAGAGGCTGGCATGCAAATGGCGTGCATAAGAACTAGGGTAGATTTCAAGTTTCCCGCAGCTAGAAAAACACAGAAAGGCATGCAGCCCAATTCATTTTTTCCCTCGTACTTCTGTGTTTTTCTTCTCGTATTCCCAGTGGTGGGTTTCAAAAATTGGTTGAACCTACTCTGTGGGTGTGGCCTCCTTTGGGGAGTGGCTTGCTGCCCATGTGACTGGATGGGAATGGCTTGCCGCCCATGTGAACCGGATATGAAGATGCCGACGACAGTTGTCAGAACCACCTTAAATTACCTCACACACAGCACTGGCATGCATAAGAATAGGATGTAAACTTGTTTTTTAAAAGGCATCTATGGTTGGCGTTAAAACAACTTCAACACACGCAATGTTCTGATTGCACCACAAACGCAGTAGTCATCTTTACCTTTCACAGAGGCACTGAGTTTTATAAATATGAGCATGATAGTGTAGAACAGAGGTTCCCAAACTTGGCAACTTTAAGACTTGTGGACTTCAAATTTTAGAATTCTCCAGCCAGCTCTGCTGGCTGGAGAATTCTGGGAGTTGAAGTCCATAAGTCTTAAAGTTGCCAAGTTTGGGAACCACTGGTGTAGAATAATCATATCCAAGGACCAGTGGTGGGTTTCAAATTTTTTTGGAACCTCTTCTTGTAGGTATGGCCTGCTTTCCAGGTCCACTGGTGGAACCTCTTCTAACCAGTTCGGTAGATTTGATGAACCGGTTCTACCGAATAGGTGCGAACTGGTAGGAA
The DNA here is from genome assembly GCF_009769535.1 of Thamnophis elegans. NCBI lineage: Eukaryota > Metazoa > Chordata > Lepidosauria > Squamata > Natricidae > Thamnophis > Thamnophis elegans. Next base: position 12,246,823 of record NC_045547.1, on the reverse strand, counting down.
CCCATCTCTGACTTTGACCATACTAGCTGTTTCCTGCATAAGATATGAAGCAATTTTGAAGGAAGATAGGACTTTGCTCACTAGCCCGGACCCGGAATCGTGTTTGTATTCCTGTGTTCTTCTCTGGAAGAATTGAGCCCATTTTGTTTTATTTTATGGTAGCTGATGTCCATCAACAAAATACAGAAAAATGCATCACATACAACCACAAGGGATTGACAAGACTCATAGAATCATAGCCTAATAGGACCAGAAAGGGATGTTTGAGGTCTTCTCCTTCAACCCCCTGCTCAGAGCAGGAGATCTTATGTCATCCCAGACAAATGGTTGTCCAATCCTTTCTTGAAAACTTCCAGCAATGGAGCACCCACAATTGCAGGCTGTTTCATTGGTGAATTGTTCTCAATGTCCAGCAGTGTGTAGCAGCTGCCAAAAAGCCAACACAAGTCTAGGCTGCATAAACAGAGGGATAAGAATCAAGATCACGTAAAGTGTTAATACCACTTTATAATGCCCTGGTAAGGCCACACTTGGAATACTGCATTCAGTTTTGGTCGCCACGATGTAAAAAGAAGTTGAGACTCTAGAAAGAGTGCAGAGAAGAGCAACAAAGATGATTAGGGGACTGGAGGCTAAAACATACGAAGAACGGTTGTAGGAACTGGGTATGGAAAGAAGGACTAGGGGAGACATGATAGCAATGTTCCAATATCTCAGGGGTTGCCACAAAGAAGAGGGAGTCAAACTATTCTCCAAAGCACCTGAGAGCAGAACAAGAAGCAATGGGTGGAAACTAATCAAGGACAGAAACAACTTAGAACTGAGGAGAAATTTCCTGACAGTTAGAACAATTAATCAGTGGAACAGCTTGCCTCCAGAAGTTGTGAATGCCCCAACACTGGAAGTCTTTAAGAAGAAGATGGATAGCCATTTGTGTGAAGTGGTGTAGGGTTTCCTGCTTAGGCAGGGGGTTGGACTAGAAGACCTCCAAAATCCCTTCCAACTCTGCTATTGTATTGTATTGTATAATGTCAATCAGTTTCTCCTTAATTCCAGACTGGATCTCTCTTTAATGAACTTCCACCCATTGCTACTTAGCCTTCCCTCGGGAGCTTTGGAAAATGAGTCCACCTCTCTCTGTGACTATCCCTTGTGTACTGGAAGACATCTATCATGTTACCTCTAATAGTCTATGGAGGTTCTCAGCCATCCAGGTCACGGTTGTCCCAAAGGTGCTTTTTCAGGAGGCAACTGGACTTTCTTGCTTTTTCTTTGAAGATGTTTCCCTTCTCATCCAAGAAGCTTCTTCAGCTTTGACTGGATGGTTGGGAATGGAAGGATTTATATTCCTTGCAGACAGCTGGCCATTCTTTGAGAGAATTATTGAGGCCACTTGGAGGTTTATCTGTGTCCTCAGAGTGAGATGAATTGTACAAATGGGTGTGGAGACTTCTTGGCGCAGGATGTTTTCTGCCCTGTGTTCCTTCCTGGTTGAAGACAGGTTCAAGGATGGGTCTATGTCAGGGATGGCGAATCTACGGCATGCAGGGGGCACGCAGAGCACTCTTTGCAGGTATGTGAGCCGTCATCCCAGCTCAGCTCCACCGAGCATGGGTACGTGCCTCCCACCGGCCAGCTGATTTTCGTCTCTCTGCTGTGCATGTGCATCAGTGGTGGGTTTCAAAATTTTTTAGAACCTCTTCTGTAGGTGTGGCCTGCTTTGTGGGAGTGCCTTGGTGGACATGTGACTGGGTGGGAGTGGCTTGCAAGCCATGTGATTGGGTGGGCGTGGCCAACTTGTAAAATGTGGTGAAACTCACTTAATAACACTCTTGCTTACCAACCAAAATGTTGGCTCAAAAACTCTGGCATTTGAAGCACGGAAGTCTTAAAGCTGTCAAGTTACAAGACCCTTGCACCCCTAACCCTTTAGAAAAACACCCCAGGGGTGTTCAAACTTGACAGCTTTAAGACTTGTGGACTTCAACTCCCAGAATTCCTCCTCTCGCTCTTCATCTTGATGATGTGCAGACGGGCGGGGGGAGGGAGCTGGAACCAGTTCTAAACGGCACTGTAGATTTGTGGAATCTCTTCTATAGAAGAGGTTAGAACTGGCAGGAACTCATCCCTGATATGCATGCAGGAGGTGCACGTGTGTGTGTGTGTGTGTGTGTGTGTGTGTGTGTGTGTGAGGTCATGCGCGCATGCATGGGGGGCAGGGGGAGCACAGGGGTGTGTGGCATGCTCCCCATGGCCCGTTTATGGTCCCAGGAGGCTGCATGTAGGCTTACTAGGCCCAAAACAGGGGTACGGGGGACACACCAGTGGTGGGTTCCGGATTCCGTTCCAACCTCTATGGTTGGAATGGCCCCGGAGTTACCCACATACATGCGTCAAATGATGCTTCACCAAGCCTCTGCAACACTCCAGCTGCTCCGCAGAGCATTGCACAGGCATCGTACACACCATGCCCGTGCGCAGAAGCGCCAACAGCATAAAGCACCGGTAAGGAGTGCGGGCAGGCAGGTGGACCCTGTGGAGCACTGTACAGGAACGGTATCCAGTGCTCCGGGAAGGATCCGGTACACCCATATTCAGGTGTACTGCCTGCAACCCACCACTGTGGCACACTTGCATGTGCAGGGGGCCGGATGCAGGGGACGTGTCATGCACACATTGCATTATGGGTTCAGGCACCAGCTTTTGGCACGCAATGACAAAAAGGTTAGCCATTCCTGGTCTGTTTTCTGCATCTCAAACTGAAGATCTGTTCCCAATATGACAGTCCTTGGCATGAGTAGAAAAAACTTACTAGTAATTCCTTCCTTATTCCAGAAATATCTAATGTTTTACACCCAAGGACATGACAAAGACCTTTCTTTTAAAAAAAGATGCTGTTAAGTAATCATATTATCTCCAGAGATCAATGTCATACTTTCCCCTTAGTGCTTTACCACTTCCCAGGGAGACTCGAGCTGTCAGAATCAGAGCATCCAAATCCCTTTACAATTTAGTGCTGGGATTTTTATTTGGAGACCCCAAAGTCTTCTCTTGATCTGAGATGATCTTAATATTTCATACGGCCACGATAGACCTTCTTCTAAAACTCTGTTTCATAACCTAAATGTCTCTGGGTGCCCTGAAGTTTTTAGCAGTGTTATTTCTCTCTTCCCTTTTCTTCTAAATGGCTTCTATTTCTACTTCCAGATGCCGCTCTAAATCATCTCTTCCCAACCTTGATGCCAAGGTGGGAGCTGCTCTGAACCCCACACAGCATCCTCTTTTAATTATCTCCTGAATGCACTCTGCATATTCAGATCTTTTCATCTTTCCTCAGATGTAAATTCCTCCTGGTCCTCTGGCCACGTCTGTTTCTTTTTCTCTGAACCTTGTCCAAATTGTCAATATTTTTCCTGATAATTAGGCGTCCAGAACCACCAACTATTTCTCCCATCCAAGCATGCTTAAGTGGGCTTACAAGTCTTACAAGTCACAGAGCATGTTAGGATGTCATTTCTGCTTCCTAGGTTGCGGTATGGAACACATATGTATAGGGGGTTCCATTCTTCTGCTAGCCCATATATGTGTAAGATCCACTGGGAAGGTAGTACCTACAGTACAGAATCATAAATTTAGTAGAGATTATGTAGTCTTCAGGGACATGGTGGCTCAGTGGCTAAGACGCTGAGCTTGTTGATCAGAAGGTTGGCAATTCAGCGGTTTGAATCCCTAGCGCCAAGTTACTTGCAAAATGCAAGTAGAAAAATAGGGAGCATATTTTGTGGGAAGGTAACGGTGTTCCATGCACCTTTGGCTTTTAGTCATTCTGCCCACATGACCATGGAGGTGTCTTTCGACATCAGTGATTCTTCAGCTTTGAAATGGAAATGAGCACCACCCCTAGAGTCGGTAACAACTAGCACATTTGTGCGAGGGGAACCTTTACCTTTACCTTTAGTCTTCATTCTTTGCCATTCTGGTCTTGGATGTGGTCTTCAGAACACATCAAAACATTGCTTTTGCCATTAATAAGCCCAATTTACTCGATAATTAGACCCTTAAGATTATACCAAAATAATGTCATGCTGTATCTGGATATCACAATCAAGTGCACAAACAGGAACTCGTGAACTCCTTTTTACATCAAGGCAGTTGTGGTTACTTCCCAGTCCCAGTGCTAAACAAGAACTGTCAAGCCTAAGCACTATGACACGGTTCACCGACAAATGCGCGCCGATGAAACTGCGGCAACAAAACCGCAACTTCAAAAGCGCGCCCACTAAAGCGCGTCAACAAATGCACGCCGACAAAAGCGCGCCATCAGAAACAATACAAAAACAATGCAAAACAACCCTAACCCTAACCCTAACCCTAACCCTAACCCTAACCCTAACCCTAACCCTAACCCTAACCCTAACCCTAACCCTAACTTAAAAAGCCTAATCACACTTTTGTGGGAGCGCTTTCAATGTCACGGTTTTGTCGCCGCGGTTTTGTCGCTGCGCATTTGTCGGGCACGCATTTGTCGGGTCACGCTTTGACACAGTGAGGTCCAAGTGAGTCCACTTCTTCATTTGCACCTAATAGACAGAATCTTACCAGACTAAAGCTATAATCTTCTAAACTGATAGATATACCCCAGTAGATGTTTGGGTGTGGCTACCCTGAACCTTTTCCTCTCTCTCCAATTCAGTTCAGGACTCTGTAGACTCTTGTCTTGGGCCATTCTCTGGAATGTGCTGTCTCCTTCCTGGGAAACAATGCTGCACACTCCCACCATTTCTTCTCCAACTGCACATTATATCACAAGAAAGGCAGATTGTGGTGCCCCATATCATCTATAGCAGATGATACAATTCCCAGTATATGACCACAGCTTCACCGGCTTCTTTTTACTTTCCATTATCTTCTCTAGGTTCATGGCAACTATGGGGGAGGTGCTTATCTCATTCATTGACTCTATGAATTAATAAGCATGGAAACATTACAGTGAAGCATTGAATCCACATCCAAAGCAACCATGTGATTACAGAATGAATCCCAGAGGAAGCCTAGCAATGCTCATGCCAAAGTTATTAGGCATTAACGTGTTCACAGGAAGGGAATCTAAACATCTTTGTACAATGGCGCATGGCTACTTCTTTCGTTGCCTTACACTGATCTAGGAAAAGGCCCTGTAATAATGGCCTTCTTATAGGCTTTAATTGCAACTGCTTTACTGAAGAAATGGTAATTTTCAAATTTGAGAAGTGACGATTCCATCTGTAGCTCCTAATTATCTAATCAAATGATGAATGCCATTAGATTTACCATCTAGCTGCTGTTATCTTTAGCAGTTCCTTAAATTATCCACTAAAGTAAACCATATTGTTGTATGCGTGTATGATACATGGCATCATCAACTAACCAACCAGTCTGAGTTTTTTTTTTAAAAGCAAGCCAACCACATTTTACATATTGTGCAAACGCCGCCTCTAGTCTTTACTTGACAAGGCTCAACTAGTTGAAAATTAATAAGATAAATCATCTCTACCAATGGCAATTTGTTGGGGTATCTGAAGGTAACTCTAAGGCAGGGGTCTCCAAAGTTGATAACTTTAAGACTTGTGGACTTCAACTCCCAGAATTCTCCAGCCAGCTAGGCTGGCTGGAGAATTCTGGGAGTTGAAGTCCACAAGTCTTAAAGTTGCCAAGTTTGAAGACATCTGCTCTAAGGGTAAGAGGGAATTTCAGTCCATCCTTTTTTCCCCCCAGACAAGCAGAGGTAGTCCTTGACTTACGACCACAATCAACTCCCAAATTTATGTTGCTAAGTAAGACAGATCAGTAAAATGAACTTTGCCCCATTTGATGGCCTTTCTGGCCACGATGGTTAAGGGAGTCACTGCAGCTGTTAAGTTAGTTAACATGGTTGTTAAGTGATTCTGGCTTCCCTGTTTACTTTGCTTTTCAGACGGTCACAAAAGGGGATCGCATGACCCCGAGACACTTGCAACCCCCATAGATACATGCCCATTGGCAAGCATCCTAATTTTGATCATTGTCCATGGTGATGTTGCAATGGTTGAAAGTGTGAAAAAAATCGCTATAATCATTTTTTTTTACAGTGCCATTGTAATATTTTTGGTGTTGTCGTTGTCACTTTGAACAGTCACTAAATGGATGGTTGTAAGTTGAGGACTACCTGTACTGAGCCTCCATCTCTCCATAATTTGTTGGAATTTTAATGTTGCCTGTGTGCTAGCCTGTCTATGACATGTCCAGCTCTGGACATGTTCACACTGGGAATAGGCTCCAGCTGTTCTTCTGCCCCACTGATATCCGACTTCAAAGGCAGCTGATAACTGTTGGACAGCCCTAGCCCAATCTCTGTCTTTGACACAGAGCCCTCATCAAGCCTTCCCCAGACTCCAGGACTGGCCCATGTTCCTCCCCAACCTCCTCGCTGTCTGAGTCTGGCACCAGCTCCTCTGGCCGGCCACAACACTTGAATGTAATGATTTATGAACATGTTTGTTTAGAACTTAGGTGAAAATAGGCATTTCTTCACTTCAGATTTTATACATCAAGATACTTTAAATGTAGGAAGGACTCCTTTTTATTCTGCTGCATGTGGCCTTGTCCCAGTGGTGCAGTGGTGGGATTCAAATAATTTAACAACTGGTTCTCTGCCCTAATGATTTCTTCCAACAACCAGTTCACCAAATTGCTCAGAAGGTTAACAACCGGTTCTCCCGAAGTGGTGCGAACTGGCTGATTCCCACCACTGCAGTGGTGGGTACAGTTGGAACAGGCTTGGCGGTGTCCACATGGACGTGCGCAGTGCACGCATGCATCTTAGTGCCTCCACAAGCTTCCGCGATGCTCCAGCTGCTCAGCGGAGTGTCGCGCAGCCTCTGTATGCGCCGTGCACATGCGTGGAAGTGCCAAAGACTTTAAAGACAGGTAAAGAATGACATCGGGCAGGTGGGCCTCCGGAGCACCATATACTGGAACAGTATCCGGTGCTCCGGGCAGGCTCCGGTATGCCCGTACCGGGGTGTACCGCCTGCAACCCACCACTGCCTTGTCCCCTCTTCTACAGTTCTATCATGATGGAGTCTTTCTAGCATCTCCTGTTTACCAAGGATGGTAGTCCCACAGGATGATGATCAATTCTTTATTTCGCTTCCTCCTCCTCCTCCTGTTCCACCAAAACTTCAAGCCCCTTGTTTATTTCTTCAGTAACTCTATCTTTCCATCCTTTCAAGTCAGATAAAACACGAAGCTGTCTCTTGACCAACTCAAGAGCTTGAAAGCCTACTTTTACTTTCATTAAAGACCAAGAATCTGATATACTTCTCAAACATGTCAATAGCAGGAAGGCTGAGTGATTTCCCAGGCTATAGTTTTAAGTCTGCCTAACAACTTGTGTTTCTTCATTCCTCGTTAGATCACACTAGCATTTCACTAACATTCAAAGACCATTGTCGCACTATCTGCTAATCTCCAGTGGTTTCCTCCCCACCTTTTCTTTTCTTTTTCTTTTTTTCATTTTGAGGTGATTGCCAAGTTTCTTGATTGTGGTATCTGGAGATAGAGATTCACTTTGTAGCTGCTACAAATTTCAACCATTGTCTGCTAAATGCATACAGCCAGAAGCTGTAGTGGTACATATACTGTTACTCTCCGTATTATCATCAGTATAGAGACTCATTGCATCCATATTCATTTCTTTTGATCATTGATTCTCAAGTTGTCAAGAAGTTTTGGAAGTTCTAAAAGTTAACGTCCATTAAAAAAAAAAACCATAAGCCCCCAAAAAACCCCATAAAAAACCCCTTCTGGAGTTTTGCCTATGGCAAAATTTGAAGGCTGGTTGGAGGTCATTTCTTAGATGAAGCGACTGGAGATTGAAGATAGCACAGATAAAAAGTTTTAATAATGCAGGGAAAATGTCCTGAGGGGTGAGCTTCAGTGTGAATGGACTAGGTCTTAGCCCCTTGTGGCTTACTGAGCTATCAAGAAGGAGCCAGGAATCCAAATATAAGATATTGCAAATGCTTCTTCGGGTGAGGGCAAGCTGTACCCCTCTTCAAAATGCCATCCCTTGATCCACCCATTATGGAAAACCTCTGTTCATCCCCAATATTCCCCTGTTGGGAAAGCTTATGGCAAGGATAATTAGGGCAGCAAATACAAACCAGTTCGGATAAAGCAGATTTTATGCATCTCTCACAGTAAAGTTTGGGCCAACTCATATTGGTTACTCTTCCATTTGCAGTGGGACCAAAAGGGAGCAATTATGTTTGTTCTGGTTGTGCTTGATTTTTCAGCAGGATCAAGCCATTGACAATGGTAGTCTTTTGGACTGGACCCTCTGTTCCATCTAGATTCTACATGATTCTAAAGCCCTACATGGTATCGGACCTGGTTACCTCAGAGACCGCCTCCTGCCAGTCACCTCCCAAAGACCTATTAGATCCCACAGACTAGGCCTCCTCCGGATTCTATCTGTCGGCCAATGTCAGCTGGCAACTCCCCGGGGGAGGGCCTTCTCTGTGGCTGCTCCGGCCCTATGGAACAATCTCCCCGTTGAGATCCGGACCCTTACTACCCTTCCTGGCTGTTCCGCAGGCCTGGGGCTGTTGATTCATCCAGCCCCATCCGATGTTATGACTGTTGCTGAATTTTTAATTGTTGTTTTTATTTTTGTACCCCCTTCCCTTTCTTATTGTTAGCCGCCCTGAGTCTCTTGGGAGTAGGGCGGCATACAAGCTAAATAAACCTAACCTAACCTAACCTAGATTCTAGATTGGTTATATATGCCCCCAAAGGAGCTGGTGCACAATCTAGAGCAGGGGTTGAGTTGAGTTGAGTTGAGTTTATTATATTTCTATGCCGCCCTATTCCCCAGAGGGACTCAGGGCGGCTCACAACCAAGTCAGGGGGAGGGGTACAAATAAGAAAAAAAGAACACGAACAAAACAATATCACATTTTAAAACACTCAACAACCATACCATTCGAGGGGGGACAAAAACTCATTAGCCCCAGGCCTGTCGGAACAGCCAGGTTTTAAGGGCTTTGCGGAAGGCCTGGAGGGTGGTGAGGGTCCGAATCTCCACGGGGAGCTCATTCCAAAGGGCCAGAGCAGCCACAGAGAAGGCCCTCCTCCGGGTGGTCGCCAGTCGGCATTGGCCAGTGGATGGAATTCGGAGGAGGCCTAATCTGTGGGATCTAATCGGTCTATTGGAGGTAATTGGCAGTAGGCGGTCTCTCAAGTGTCAAACTCAAGGGCCGTGGGCCAGATCTGGCCCACGGTGTGCTTAGACCTGGCCCACGGGACCATCCTGGAAACAGCAAAGGATTGGCCCATAGTGCCTCTGCCAGTGAAAATGGAGCTCAGGGGCCACACTCACCCTGGCAATGCCCACCCCCACGGTCAAACACAACCCTGATGTGGCCTTCAATGAAATCAGGTTTGACACCCCTGAATTAGAGGTTCTCCTGGACTTGAATATCCTATTGGATCAGCTGGTGGACACTATGCTCACCTCAGCCGGGTACACTAATGGCTGGGAATTGAAGTCATGTCATGTTGCATCTAGAGCAGTGGTTCTCAACCTTTTCTTCACCATGAACCAGAGGGGGGTTCCTACAGGTTCGGCCCAGTTTGGCCGAACTGGTAGTGGTATGCCGGCATGGGTCACAGAACCAGCAGAGACCCAGGCTGGCCATACCCCTGAACCAATTCCCCAGCCACCACCATCGCTGCCACCATCTTTTTTTTTTAGTTCTGTGCATGCGAACTAGCAGTAACGCCAGCTCCTGCCATTAACCTTCTTTAAAGGTTTTTTATCGCTACAGATCACCAAGACTTAACTCAAGATTTAAACCATAGCATTTCTTCATGCCTTTGCGTATCCCTTGTGATGACAGGTTGAGAACCACCGAGCTAGAACATTGGTGTCATTTGCTCTAGAAGTATTTGCTTTGGAAGACTACATTTTGCTACAGCCGGTGCAAAATCCTAATAGATGAGACATTACAGAGAAAAAAAAACATGCCTACACTTAAGAAATTTAACAAAATGCTTCTTGGCCTGATTCAAAACATTGACCATTATTAAAACTTCCAGGTGAAGAAAATGGCAAAGTAGATATTGTTCTGACCTAGGTTTCCTGATACAGTAAAAAGCAGATGCTTAGTCCCAAAGCCCCTCTTTTTATTTCAAAGGCTGAGAATTATGTTCATTCACAGCCCTTAATGAGTCCCAAATAGTTTTGCAAAGGAGGCAGGGTTTCGGGAGGCCAAAAATGCTGCATTCAGTGTATAAGATGCACCCAGATTTTCACCCTCTTTTTTCAGGGAAAAAGGTGTGTCTTATACTCCGAAAAATACGGTATTCTCATGCACACTCAAAATCTGGTAACACTGCATCTCCTTTATCTGTGCACTCTGTAACTATCACGTAGGAACAAACAGTTGGTGCACGGCATGGCTCATGTGGGATGTATGAAGAGATACTGTGCTACAATGAGATTGCACATTAAAAAGATTTAATTACTTTTGCAGAAATATACCACTGAACATTTACTACTATGAGATAGTGCTGAGCATTAGTGTAAATAATTAAAGCTAAACTGTGTTTGTCAAATAAATGAACAAAGTTTATTTTTCTGCTGCTGGGAGCTTTGCTTTTTAATTGTGCCTGTTTATTTATTCCCTAATTCACACATTTCCAGAATATATATTAGGTATTTTCTAAAATTATGCCAGTTGAAAGACTCCGCTGTGGAAAGAAAGGGACTTATCGGTCAAGAGATCCAATGCCAGGATCAATAGGTGGAATATTCAGTTAATGAATCACTCATTTCTTTTAGACTCCCTTCAAGATTTGAAAGCTGCTAATTTTAGGAAGATGTCTAGATCATGATTTACATCACAGGTGGGAAGGGAGCTTCTGTGGGTTTTACTGGGATCCTATTTCCACGAATCCCACAAACACGAAGATGCAATCCAATAACATCTGGAAGGCTGTGGGCCCTGATTCTTAGATTATACAGGAGAAGGGAGTCCAGCTAAGCTAAGATACTTTAATTAAGCCATCTATTATGAATTGTCAAACTTTTCTAGTAGCCCACCAGCAGCGAAACAATTTTTGCAATAAACTCCTCGTGGCCAATTCAGGTTATTATTTCCTTTTTCATGCTCTTTTAAAACCGCCCAGTTTACTTTGTTCTATGGGATTCAGCCAGTTCGCAGCTATTCGGGAAAACCAGTTGTTAATTTTCTAAGCAGTTCGGAGAACCAGTTGTTGGAAGAAATCCCCTTTTGTTTTTTCCCACTTTTTCCATAGGGCTAATCCTGTAAGGAAGGCAGGAAGGAAACATTCTGGTGTTGTTTCTAGCCTAATCTTTACTGCCCTGCTTGCAGAAACTGCCCCTCCAATTAACCCTTATAACATTGTAACAGCCAAGCCTATCGATTGAGTAACATTAAGTTGGCCCCGCCCACCCAGTCACATGACCACTGTGCCCCACCTACCCAGCTGGTCATTAGAGCAGAGAACCGGTTGTTAAATTATTTGAATCCTACCACTGGTTCTATCCATAGTACAATCCTCTACATGTCTATTAAATTCAATGGAAGTTACAAGCAGAATAAATAGGGATTGCAATTTTGGTGATATATTGGCTTGATTTGCTCTAGTACCAGTGCTAATCAAATATTTAGAAAAACAAGTGACACAGTGCTTTTTGGGCTGTATCATTCAAAGAGAAGACTGCTGCTACAGTATAGGTGGTACCTTGCTCAATAGTAGTAACTGTGAGAGGGATCTTGGAGTCCTAGCGGACAACTGTTTAAATATGAGCCAGCTGTGTGCAGCTGCTGCCAAAAAAGCCAACACAGTTCTAGGCTGCATAAACAGAGGGATAGTATCAAGATCACGTGAAGTGTTAATACCACTTTATAATGCCTTGGTAAGGCTACACTTGGAATACAGCATCCAGTTTTGGTTGCCACGATGTAAAAAAAGATGTTGAGACTCTAGAAAGAGTGCAGAGAAGAGCAACAAAGAGGATTAGGGGACTGGAGGCTAAAACATATGAAGAGCAATTGCAGGAATTGTGTATGTATAGTTTAATGAAAAGAAGGACCAGGGGAGACATAATAGCAGTGTTCTAATATCTCAGGGGCTGCCACAAAGAAGAGGGAGTCAAACTATTCTCCAAAGCACTTGAGGGTAGAACAAGAAGCAATGGGTGGAAACTAATCAAGGAGAGAAGCAACTTAGAACTGAGGAGAAATTTCCTGGCAGTTAGAACAATTAATCAGTGGAACAGAAATTGCCTCCAGAAGTTGTGAATGCTCCAACACTGGAAGTCTTTAAGAAGATGTTGGATAGCCATTTGTCTGAAACAGTATAGGGTTTCCTGCCTAGGCAGCGGGTTGGACCAGAAGACCTCCAAGGTCCCTTCCAACTCTCCTATTGTATTGTATTGTATTGCTCTATTCTGTTGACCCAATCTTCTGCAACCTTCTGGAGTAACCATCTACATGGTTGAGCCAACATGAAATGATCAGGGATGTTCCTGTCAAATGGAAAGCAACTGTCTGTTACTTCCTCACAGTTGTTACTTCCAGACACAACAACAATGAATGAAAAATGTAATCATCCAATTGGGGTAATTGCTCCTATTGATAGAATTGATGAGAGTCTTTATCAATCCCACTTTCTGTGAGTGATCTTGACCGTCCTCTCTTATTTTAGGAAAAACATTCCTAAAATGAATCATGACCTTCAAAATATTCTACCCACTTACCTACGGTTAATATGAGCCATAGTGGCACAGTGGTTAGAGTGCAGTACAGCATCTCAAGACTTAAAATGGACACCTAACATCAAACATACCATCAAAAAGGCACCAACTCAGGAAGCTCAAATTGCCCAAAGAGCTGCTGATTCTGTTCTGCAGAGGAACCATTGAGTCTGTCATCTGCTCCTCTATAACCTTCTGGTTTGGTTCTGCAACCCAACAAGACAGACACGGACTTCAACGGATAATTAGAACAGCAGAAAAAAACAATTGCTACCAACCTGCCTTCCATTGAGGACCTGTAGACTGTATGAGTTAAAAAGAGAGCTGTGAAAATAACTATAGACCCCTCAAATCCTGGACATGAATTGTTTCAACTTCTACCCTCAAAATGATGCTATAGGGCACTGCACACCAGAACAACTAGACACAAGGAGCAATTTCCCCCCGAATGCCATCACTCTTCTAAACAACTAATCCCCACAACACTTTCATATTACCTACTAAGACTGTATTTACAGGGATGGGTTCCTGCCAGTTCTAACCTCTTCTATAGAAGAGATTCCACAAATCTACCATGCCATTTAGAACTGGTTCCAGCTCCCTCCCCCCGCCTGTCTGCACATCATCAAGATGAAGAGCGAGAAGAGGAATTCTGGGAGTTGAAGTCCACAAGTCTTAAAGCTGTCAAGTTTGAACACCCCTGGGGTTTTTTTCTAAAGGGTTAGGGATGTAAGGGTCTTGTAACTTGACAGCTTTAAGACTTGCGTGCTTCAAATGCCAGAGTTTTTGAGTCAACATTTTGCTTGCTAAGCGAGAACGTTGTTGAGTGAGTTTCACCACATTTTACAAGTTGGCCATGCCCACCCGGTCACATGGTTGGCAAGCCACTCCCACCCGGTCACATGGCCGGCAAGCCACTCCCACAAAGCAGGCCACACCTACAGAAGAGGTTCTAAAAAAATTGAAACCCACCGCAGCTGTATTACTATTCTTCTTCCCATCCTTCCTAGTACCTATCTCTTCCCAATTATGACTGTAACCATGTTGCTTGTATCTTTACAACTTATATTGTTTTATTTCTTTCCAGTATAATTGATTGCTTGTTAGTACCCTATGTTGTATCTTATGATTCTTGACAAATGTATTCTATTTTATTTTTCTTTATATAGGCTGAGAGCATCTGCACCAAAGATGAATTCCTTGTGTGTCCAATCACACTTGGCCATTAAAGAATTCTATTCTATTCTATTTTACTCTTCTTTCTTTGCACGAGGGACAGCCCATAACGCAAACATGGTCCAGACATTAGGGGAACAAAATCGTCCTGCTTTGCGCTGCAGATGGGGTTAATGAGCAAGTGACTCAGAAAACGAGACACACACATCTACAAGCAAACCCACACACATTAATGAATATATCAGAGGGAAGAGACAACCTGTAATTTGAGTACTTAAGATGTCTAACCCAGAATCTTCCCGACTCTTTGAAGAATGAGCTACGCAAAGAATAACACATATATTTGTGAGTGTGCTCGCCTGTATGTATAGCATTTTAATTACCAAGCAACCTAATTCGTCTCTCTCCTTAAACAAAAAAAAAATCTCAACGAAAAGTACCAGATTTATGTAATCCATAATGTTAACAATATGTTTGCTTCTGGGATGACAATTTGTATGCAAATGAAACAACAGAGTTATAGCTTCTGCTCTCTTGTAACCTCAGCTGTGTGGCTTACCGTAGCTTTGGCAGTAAAGTGGGATGCTTTTGTAAGAATTGGCAACATTTTTAGAGAAGTAATTTGGACTCGGATTAAAATGACCTCCTGCACCATCAAGGGCAGGAGAAGAGGAGGTAATTGTGCAATCAGGGATTGGGGGGCTGGGGGGGGGAAGAAAGTGTGGAAAAGCATAATTTAGCGCACGGCCTTCCTGTTCATTATGTGAAAAAGATAGCCGTGTGTTCAAGTGACTGTTTTGCAAAAAAAGGAAAAGAAAGAAGATACGAGCAGATAATTTGGAGCCCATCATTTTAATTATAATGGACATCTCAAGATGATAGCTTTAAGAGCCCAGAGATTCCCGGTCCAACTCACGTTCCCTGGCAGCCTTTCATATCTTAGTTGTCTCTGTATGTGTCGTTCAAATTGGCTGCCATGATTCCAGATTCTCCTCCATTACTTTATAGATCTACTCTAGCATGGGTGTGTGTGTGTGCTACATTGGGCTAAGGAATAGGTGGTCCAGCATGGTTTGCCATGCAGTATCTTAAGAGATGGATTCAGGAGCTCACAAGACAAAGCAGGATTGCTCCTTAAAAGTGGGAATTTAAGGTGGGCTGCTCATGAGACTACAGACAGTGTACAGCAGGGGTGTTAAACTCAAGGCCCGTAGGCTGGATTCGGCCCACCGAGTGCTTCGTTCTGGCCCGTGGGGTCATTCCGGAAACAGCAAAGGACTGTCTGCAGTGCCTCTGTCAGTGAAAATGGAGCTCGGGTTGGCTGTATGTGGCTCTCCCAGGCTCCATTTTTGGCCACCTGCATCCCTCTGCCAGCAAAAACTGAGCTTTGGGGAGTGGGGGGCACGCAACTCCCTCAAGTTCCATTTTTGCTGTCAGAGAGCTGCAGGAGGCCATTGCAGCCAAAACTGGAACTCGGGAACCTGTGTTGAAAACAGCACGGGACCAGTTTTCGATGGCAGAGCACTCGGGCCACTGTAGGCAATCCCGACACAAGTGATGTTGAACTGGCCACACCTACCTGGCCATGGCCTCCTGCCCCCCCTCCCCCCGTGGTCAAGCACAACCCTAATGTGGCCCTCATTGAAATTGTGTTTGACAGCTCTGGTGTACAGCACCAAGACTAATGCTCAATGATAGTCCTATCCTTGATTCTCTCTCTCTCTCTCTCTCTCTCTCTCTCTCTCTCTCTCTCTCTCTGTGTGTGTGTGTGTGTGTTTTAGACTTCTTTCCTTTTTAACTCCATCCCCAGGTTCTGCCACTCCTTCTCTTAAAAAGATAAAAGGTTCCCCTCGCACATATGTGCTACTCGTTCCCGACTCTAGGGGATGGTGCTCATTTTTGTTTTGAAACCGAAGTGCCAGCTCTATCCAAAGATGTCTCCATGGTAATGTGACTAAACACCAAAGGAACACAGAACACTGTTACCTTCCCACCAAAGGTGGTTTGTATTTTTCTACTTGCATTTTACATGCTTTCGAACTGCCAGGTTGGCAGAAGCTGGGATAAATAACAGGAGCTCACACTCTAGGGATTCGAACCACCGAACTGCCGACCTTTCTGATCAACAAGCTCAGCGTGTTAGCCACTGAGCCACCACGTCCCTACTCCTTCTCTTACAGTACCATAATTTTTACACGCGTTGAGCTCACTTTCATAGCTTACACACATCTTAACTTTTGGTTTCTACTGCAGGTGCCCCTGACTTTTGTAGAAATAGGATATATAAATACACAATCAATCAATGAAACAGATGGGCAGAGAGGAATCACTAAAGAATTTCAAAAGTTTTTAACACTTGCGCATTTCACTTATGTGAAATAAAATTGGCATCTGTGCTTAACAAAACATCCTTTGGGGGTCTCTGAGATGTTTGGTGTTTTATTTCGTCTTCTATTGAAGTCCTTTACACCTAGATATAAAGCAAATATAGCAAAGTTATGATACAGCATATCAGTAATGATGATGATTAAATCCATTTATTCCTGCAACCCTGCCAAAAAAAAGTTTGCTGACACCTAGTGGGCAATAGATGCAACTGCCCTGGTACGAAATACGTAAGAATAACTTAATAAAGGATACATGTGCATAGAACTTTAGCAGTTAAGTTGCATTTGAGCTACTGGTCCTGGGGACCGACTCATATTGGATCCCGCAGGAGTTATAATAAACTCTTCTATACTTTGAAATCCAGAAATGTTACTATGAGCTGTGATTGGTGACCATATAATTGCCACTCTCCAAAATACCGCAAAGCTGCATATTATTATTTATCCCTGTAATATAAGATTTCCTCTCTAGGTGGCCAACAATTAACAGATCATGGTATTTGTAACAGGTACCATCTCTTCCAGACTCGGGATTAGGCACATTTTAGCACAACTTCCAAACTGAAGGCAATTTCTTTAGGAAGAAAATTTCACACCCCATCGGCTGCGAGAACTAGACCCTGGATATTGAGTTAACTATATTAATATTCTCATCAGCTCAAATCCGGGAGTCATTATTCACTCCATACCCTGGTACAGCTCCTGCGGAAGTCAAGGTGCTTTGATTAAAGACCACAAGGCTAGTCCATTGCTTTTATCATAACATTAGTCATTTTTTTAAACCCCCTTGAGAGGGTAGGATCCTGTGTGGAGAGTTGTGTGGGCTCTTCTGAGGCTAGCAGAAAAGACCAATATCTGCAAAATTGGATTGTAAAAATGCAGATCAGCCTTCCAGTTAAATGAAATAGTACAGTGGTTAAGTTCCTTGGGTTTTTGCCATAGAGATCTGCTGTTCAGTAGTCGGGATTAAAAATACCAGCTCAGTGAAATGAGGGATCCTTGGTGCTCTCTCACCTCGGTTGCTTTCTTGCAGACATTTTATTGCCCACACTAGGTAACAGCATCAGTTCGCTGCCTAAAGAAATAGTTGCAAGAAAACAAGCAAGCTCAAAGAGCATCACGGATCCCTCACTCACATAGCAAGATTCTAGGCAGTTATGCAACATTTAGATTGGTGAACAGCAATCTAACGGTTTTAACATGCATAGAGTAAGGAAAATGACCCTGAGAGAGATGGGCAAGAATTGTTTCCTAGACAAAGAGGAATAAAGCATTGTTAAGCCCTAAGAAACAAGATAATATTTTGAACTGATTCAGGCAAACACTGTCTGATTCACTGAGGGATTGGAAGCAGTGGTGGGATTCACATTTCTTTTACTAGCGGTCCTGTGGGCATGGCTTGGTGGGTGTGGCTTGGCTTGGTGGGCGTGGCTTGGTGGGTGTGGCTTGGTGGGCGTGGGAGGGAAAGGATACTGCAAAATCCCCATTCCCTTCCCACCCCACTAACCTGCTTTCCAGCTCCGTTCTCTTGTTCAGGGCAACAAAAGAAGATCAGCTGGGAGGCAGTGGGCACATGGCCAGCCTATTTTCCGGTTCTCCAAACTACTCAAAATTTCTGCTATCAGTTCTCCAGAACCTGTCACAACTGGTTGAAAGCCAGTACTTCTGTACTAGCTACTTTAAAGAATCAGAGATACAGATGTCCTCTTTCTGAATAGCCACCCACTCCACTCCACTCCACTCCATTTTTCTATTCTATTCTATTCTATTTTTTAAAAAATTATTTATTTAATTGGTTTGTATGCCGCCCACTCTTGAGAGACTCAGGGCGGCTTACAGGTAAAAAAGGAGGGGGGGGACATACAAAAAATAAAAAACAACATTAAAAATTCCACAACATTCATAACTTAGGATGGGGCTGGATGAATCAACAGCCCCAGGCCTGCCGGAACAGCCAGGTCTTGGTCGCTTTGCGGAAGGCCGGAAGGGTAGTAAGGGTCTGGATCTCAACAGGGAGATCGTTCCATAGGGCCGGAGCAGCTACAGAGAAGGCCCTCCCCCGGGGAGTCACCAGCCGACATTGACTGGCAGATGGAATCCAGAGGAGGCCTAGTCTGTGTGATCTTATAGGTCTCTGGGAGGTAACTGGCAGGAGGCGGTCTCTCAGGTAGCCAGCTATTGTATTGTATTGTATTGTATTGTATTGTATTGTATTGTATTGTATTCTATTCTATTCCATTCCATTCCATTCCATTCTATTCTCATTTCTATTCCATTCCATTCCACTTCACTCTACTCCATTATTTTACTCTACTCTACTCCACTCCATTATTCTATTCTATTCTATTCTATTCCATTCCATTCCATTCCATTTCACTCCACTCCACTCCACTCAATTCCACTCCATTATTTTATTCTATTCCACTCCACTCCATTATTCTATTCTATTCTATTCTATTCTATTCTATTCTATTCTATTCTATTCTATTCTATTCTATTCTATTCTATTCTATTCTATTCTATTCCATTCCATTCCATTCCATTCTATTCCATTCCACTCCACTCAATTCCACTCCATTATTTTATTCTACTCCACTCTACTCCATTATTCTATTCTATTCTATTCTATTCTATTCTTATTTCTATTCTAGATGACTATAAAACATGTAGTATATAAAGGCAGACAGGTGGTTAAAAATAAATGCAATCTCAGTTTGTGTTTTCAAAGCCAGTGCAAAAAAAGAGATGAGGGAGCTACAGCCACTGCATCTTAAGGTCACCCAGACTTTTTCCAAACAACTGGTGAATCTTCTCTCCTTTCCTTCTCCTTTCCTTGAATATCACACAGTAAACAGCTCGCACTAACAAAGTCAAATATTAATAACAACAGACTACACATCCCAAATCCTCTCTCCCACCCCAACAAAACCCACAGAAATTTACACTGACCAGGGTAAATAGAAAATAAAAGTCAAGCCACTTAAAAGGCTGACATTTAGGAAGAGAACCAAATACCCTTTCAGTTTCCTAAATGGTCAAAGTTATCACATTTAACAGCAAATAAATCCTCATAGAAGAGCACCGACTGATTGCCTGGATAAAAACCAAACGGAAACTACTGTCCGAATCTCTTACTAAAGTAATTTAAGATGATTGCTAACAATAATAATTCCTGAGTTAGTTAATTTGTGTTTTGCCGAGGGAAAATTCTTCAAGGTTAAGGCCAAACAGTACAGTGAGACCACAATTTGAGCCTAAGCTTTATGTTGCTAAATGAGATCTTTGTTAAGTGAATTTTGCCCCATTTTACGACTTTTCTCACCACAGTTGTTAAGTGAATCATTACAGTTAAGTTAGTAAACTGGTTCTTAAGTGAATCTGGCTTTCCCCATTTACTTGTCAGAACGTTGCAAAAGCTGATCACATAACCCTGGGGCACTGCAACCGTCGTAAATAGGAGTCAGTTGCCAAGCATCTAAATTTTGATTGAGTGACCACGGGGCTGCTGCAACAGTCGTAAGTGTGAAAAATGGCCACAGGTCACTTTTGCGACCTTCTGACAAGCGAAGTCAATGGGGAAGCCAGATTAAGGAGAAATATTTCCCCTTTTGCATTTGACAGTGCAAGAAGGGACAGGAAAGGAGAAAGGGAATGAAGAAAGACAAAGAAAAAGAAGAGAAGATGGGAAGGGAACAAGGAAGGAAAAAGAAGAAAAGAGGGGAAGGAAGAAGAAAGCAGAAGGAAGAGGGAAGGAAAAAGAAGAGGAAGGAAGGAAATCATAATGAGAGTTAGGGGTAGGGTCTGGGGGAAGTCCTGTCTTAGCACTTGGGCACCACAGTTGCCCCCAACATGAGTGACGTTGAGCTGGCCATGCCCCATGCCCCTCCCCCCCAGGTCAAACACAACCCTGATACGGCCCTCAATGAAATTGAGTTTGACACCCTTGATTTTTCTCCTGGACTTGAATATACTATTGGATCAGCTGGTGGAAACTATGCTCACCTTTAAAATACAATTACTATATATGTATCCTTTTTTTTCTTTTAAAACAGAAGGAGAATGATATATGTTAAAATTAAATATGTATATTGAAAAGGAATTTTAAATACCATCAACATAAAATGGAGCTCGCTCAGAGGCTGAAATACACCAAGTAAAAGAGATGAGTGCGAAGTAGAGGAGAGAGGTAAAGGGAAGAAGAGAGGGATAGGAGAGAGAGAGGAGGAGAGACAGGAGGAGTGGGAAGGGGAGAGGGGGAAAGCAGAGAGGAAGGGGAAGTAGAGAAGAGAAGGACGACAGAGTGAAGAAAGGCGGTAGGGAGGAGGAGGAGAGAGGGAGAAGAAAGTGATGGATAAGGTACAAATATGGTGTATGGAGAGCAGAAGAGCCAATAATTCTTTTTGGGAGTTGACAGTAAGACGAACTGATGTCAACATTTAACAATATAATATTGGTTTTATAATAGTATACATGTGGTTATTTGTTATGAAAATGAAAAAAATTAAAAACTTTATATATGAAAAAAATGAAATCGAGTTTGACATTCCTGCCGTAGATGGATATGTCTGTGCAGCCACAAAAAACTAGGCTTGATATGTTGGAGATTTTACTGTTGCTCTACCCAATATTAGCTTACTGTATCAACTGAACATTCATCTCCATTACTTTATATAAATCGTTAATGAAAACGTTGAAGAATACTGCATTCAAGGCTGAACTATGTCATACCCCTACTGATAACTCTCTTCAGTTTGATTAGGATACATTCACAAATATCCTTCGAATGTATCTTTTAAATATGTGTTTTTCCGCTAACAATCATGCCTTTCCGATCTTCAGCTATCTTGTAAATCCGAATATTTGGGAGTACTAACAAATTCTTAATAAATATTTTCTACACTTAAGATACACTATGTCCATAATTGTCCAGTGGCAGGATTCAATTTTTTTTTTACTACTATTTCTATGGGCATGGCTTGTTGGGCGTGACATGGCTTGGTGGGTGTAGCAGGGGAAGGATACTGCAAAATCCCCATTCCCTCCTGATCAGCTGGGACTCGGGAGGCAGAGAAGGGGGGGGGCAGTCAGAGGTAGTAGTTATCAGTTCTCTGAGCTACTCAAAATTTCCACTACCGGTTCTCCAGAACTGGTCAGAACCTGCTGAATACCACCTCTGTACTCGTCTCATAAACTGCTAAAGAGGTTTCTCAATCCACTGATAAGATTAACCTGGCAGGGTTTGGTTCATGACAAACCCATGCATATTTACTGCCTGGCTTTAAATTTATTTTACTATTATTCAGTTCATAATATGACGCCTCCAGATGCCAAACAGTTCCGAGGTTTAATGTGTTTACACAGCAATTGCTTTATATGCCACTCCAGAAATATCTTTAACAAAAATAGGTAGAGATATTTGCCCTCCTTCACCGATATGATTCTGCATCAGTTTTCCAGGTTTTCCTAAATGTAACAGACGAAAATTTGACCAGGTTGAAGAAAATGAGCACCCACCCCTCTTCTAGAAGAATGAAATATTTTAGAAAATATTTAAAAAGAGCCAAGGTGGCGCAGTGGTTAAATGCAGCACTGCAGGCTACTTCAGCTGACTGCAGTTCTGCAGTTCGGCTGTTCAAATCTCACCGGCTCAGGGTTGACTCAGCCTTCCATCCTTCCGAGGTGGGTAAAATGAGGACCCGGATTGTTGGGGGCAATATGCTGACTCTGTAAACCGCTTAGAGAGGGCTGAAAGCCCTATGAAGCGGTATATAAATCTAACTGCTATTGCTATTGCTATTGCTAAAAAGGCAGGATTAAATATTTCCCCTAAAAGAGAAGTAAAAATGTTAAAGGAAATAGAACCCCAGCTTCCTATCCCCAGCAGATATTTTGGTGCACTTTAAGGTAGATTGGGCCAGTTTATCTACAAGATAAACCCAGTTCCAGGGTGATGGGATTAAGACATAATAGGATTAGCCCTCTACCCATCTAGCAGCAGGGCTCACGGCATTTCAAAATTTCCTAAGGACATTGCATCAGCCCAAGGTTTAACCAAACTTGATTCAGACAAACATGACCCCACATGGCCCCATAGGAGTCTGACTACAGCCAATAGAATACATTTGTTACACAGGAACAGGAAGCTCAAGGGCAAGGCCCAAGAAAAGATATAAATAACCTTCTCTCTCCACTCCATGTGTTCAGCTGCCCTGGACCTCAAACCCATGTGGTCTTATCCATCAACAAACCATCTTTCCAATCGCCCTCCCTGCTTCCAGTGTCTTTTACCCTACTTGGAAATGAACCAGATGGATATTTCTTCCAACAAGATCACCAACATTACGATTGGCTTGGAAAAAAAAGAGATACAAATAGAAAGAGAAAAGAACAAAACATGAAATAAATAACTCAGATGACACATTATCAAATTAGGGGGAGGGGAAACAAGAAAATATTAAAGTGCAAGTAAACAAGTGAAAAATGACATAAGTGGAATTAACATTAGAAATAAAATGTAATAGAGAAAATTATTTGTATGAAAAGATAAAGTTGGGATTGCTGAAACGCCACCCTGACAACACATCAGAGAAAGTAAATAAGCAAGGGCAACAACGGGATGGAGGGAGGATGAGGAGGGAGGAAGAAAGAGTAAAGCAGAGGAAGCAAAAGTGGGGAATCTAGAGTAGGAGAGAGGATAAGAAGGAGGAGGAGGGAGGAGGAGAGGGGGAAAGAGAGGGGAAGAAGAAAGGAGGAAGGAGAGGAGGAAAGAAGAAGGGAGAGAAGGGAGGTTGAGAAGATGGAAGGAGCAAGGTTGTTGCAAAAAAAAAAGATGGAGGCATGGCGTGGCAAGAAAGTGACCCAAACTGAATTATATATGTGTGTAAAAATAAATATAGAGACTTGTTGTGGCCTGGCAGGAGCTGTTGGAGCTGCCACCAGACCCCGACAGCGAGGGGCCCTATGAGTTGGCCCTGGAGGATGTGGAGGACCCTGGACAGGGTTCCGACTCCGAGCAGGGTGCAGAGAGACTAGTTGGCCACCAGGTGGCACCTGAGTCTTGGATCAGTGGGGAGGAGACAAGAGAGAGTGATCCAGAAACCAACAGTGAGTTGTTCCGGGATGCATGCCGTCGAAGGGCTACTCGGCATCAAGAACAACTAGGTAATTACAGGAGGTAATTACACTCAGCTGATGGTCATTAAACTCCACTCCAGACTATAAAAGAGACTGCTTGTGCCACACCCTTCTTGCCAAAGTCAACATTTGGACTTAAGAGAAACGAATTTGGCAGGCTGGATTGCTGCCAGAGGGTTCCACCACAAAACCGCAAAGCCCTTATCCGTGCCGACAAAAGTGCAGAGGGCAAATCCGCGCCGTCCAAAGCACTAAGGAAAAACGCGACCCTACCGCAATGACATAATCGCGGAGGGCAAATCCGCGCCTTCCGAAGCACTCAGCATCCTAAACCTAACCCTAAACCTAACCCTAAACCTAACCCTAAAGCAAACCCCTAAACCTAATCCTAACCCTTACCTTAATTTAAATCAGCTTTCTACTGCCGCGCTGTTTTAAAGCGCCCTTCTGTCGCCGCGCTGTTGTCGCAGCAGTGATGACGCGCGGTGATGACGTCGCGGCTTTAGCGACGCGGTTTTATCACCGCTATTTTGACGAGCGCGGTTTTGTCGTGCCACGCTGCCAGAGTTAGTCTGAATTGCTGCCAAGGTTTGTCGGACTTGCTGCCAAAGTCCTTATCTGTTTGCTTATTTGGCTTTCAGCCACCGAGAGTCTGGTCTTGTTATTAAAGGACATTCCATTTTACGCTTGTCTCGGCTTTCGTTACTGGACGGAGGAGAGGGTCAGAACAGAGACTAATGATGAATAGACAAATGTTAAATAGCAACTATAAAAATGTATACGTGTGAATGAACTTAAATGGGAAAAATAAAAATAAAAACTTTTTAAAACAAAGATCACCAGCAAAAGCTCATTCATTTTATCCCCCATAGGGAAAACATCCTGCAGGAAGTTGGATGGAGAAATGAGCATCAGTCCAAAGTCATCCAGTGAGTTCTAAATTCAAATGGGTCTCGCCCAACGTAATTCAACATCTACAGTGCTGGCTCTCATTACACATTCTTATGCTATTTTCTTGAAAGCTTGGTGGAGAATCACAAGTCTGTGTGTTCCCTAGGAACCCTTAGTTAACTGATAGAAATATAACACACGTGAATTCAGGGAGGAAAGCCCAGGGAAGTGGAGACTAATTAGCTGAAGTTCAGCTCTGCGCTCAATTTGATGTCAAGTTGAAAAGCCAGATCAACACAAAAGAGAAAAATCTGTTCTGTGTTGTAAAGGGGGAGGGGGTGTGGGGTTGGTCTTTCCAAAACTGAGAGTATCAAAGGAACTCTAGTAAGTATTCTGAGTGCAAAGTAGTAGCAGGATAATCAGTTGCAAGGGAGGGGAATAATCAGTTGCAAAGGAGAGTGCTTGCAAACACCGAGTTATATATGTTACCCTGAGAATGATATGTAATAGATAATATGCCTAGTCATCATGGCAGCACTTCGTGGGTGGACTATTTCTCCTGATAGATTCTAGGTAGCCCATTTGTAGTAGCTTGATTAGATTAGAATAACAAATACATGTGTGAGTTTCCAAATGCCATTTCTGCCTTTTTGGGGCTTCTTTGGGTGAATGTAATAAAATCTGGTTTCAGTCCGTCCTTCCTTCCTTCCTTCCTTCCTTCCTTCCTTCCTTCCTTCCTTCCTTCCTTCCTTCCTTCCTTCCTTCCTTCCTTCCTTCCTCCCTCCCTCCCACACATCTTCTTTCTTCCTTCTTTCCTTCCTTCTTTCCTTCCTTCTTTCCTTCCTTCTTTCCTTCCTTCTTTCCTTCCTTCTTTCCTTCCTTCCTCCCACACATCTTCCTTCCTTCCTTCCTTCTTTCCATCCGTCCATCAATTCATCCATCCATCCATCCATCCATCCATCCATCCATCCATCCATCCATCCATTGCTATTTAAAACATTTCAATGAAGAAATCAGATCGAAAACCATAGAAATCTCATAAAACTTCTTGAGTTGGAAAGGGCTATTGAGGCCACTCAGCCAGGGGTGAGTTCCAGCCGTGGCACGACAAAACCGCGCTCGTCCAAATAGCGGTGATAAAATTGCGTCGCTAAAGCCGCGACGTCATCACCGCACGTCATCACCGCCGTGACAACAGCGCAGCAACAGAAGGGTGCTTTAAAACGGTGCCGCGGCAGAAAGCCGATTTCAATTAAGGTAAGGGTTAGGATTAGGTTTAGGGCTTTGTTTTAGGGTTAGGTTTAGGTTTAGGGTTAGGGTTAGGGTTAGGTTTAGGTTTAGGTTTAGGGTTAGGGTTAGGGTTAGGGTTAGGGTTAGGGTTAGGGTTAGGGTTAGGTTTAGGGTTAGGTTTAGGGTTAGGTTTAGGGTTAGGGTTAGGGTTAGGGTTAGGGTTAGGGTTAGGTTTAGGGTTAGGGTTAGGGTTAGGTTTAGGGTTAGGTTTAGGGTTAGGTTTAGGGTTAGGTTTAGGGTTAGGTTTAGGGTTAGGTTTAGGGTTAGGTTTAGGGTTAGGTTTAGGGTACTGAGTGGAATGCGTGGACTTGCCCTCCGCGGTTATGTCATCGCGGTAGGGTCGCGTTTTTCCTTAGCGCTTTGAACGGCGCGAATTAGTCTTCGCGCTTATGTCTCTACGGATAAGGGCTTCGCGGATTTGTGGTGGAACCAGTTCCAGCTGCTTCTACTGCCGGTTTGCTCAAGGGTGCACGCTATGTGCACATTATGCACACTATGGACACATGATGCACTCTATGCACATATGATGCACACTATGCACACATGTGCAGTACTAAAATTGCTTTTACGCATGCGCATAAGGAAAAAACAAGATGGCGCCATCAAGAGAACTGGTTCAGGGAGGTGGCAGGCTAAGTTACTACCTACTCAGCCAAACCGGGCCAAACCGGTAGGAATCCACCTCTGCACTCAGCCCAACATCCTAATCAGTACCGAACAGGAATTCAAATTAAACCACGATCACAAGTGGTTTTCCAGCCTCTTTTTGAACCCCTACAATGAAAAACCCCTCACTCCATCAGAATACCAGAGTTGAGAGGGACCTCAGTGGTCTTAAGCAGGAGACCCGCTACCATTCCGGATAAATGATTGTCTGATCTCTTCTTTAGAAACATCCAGTGTTGGAGCAGCCACAACTGCTGAAGGCAAGTCGTTGCAAGCGGTCCTCGAATTACGACCGCAATTTGGAACCAGAAATTCTCCTTGTTGAGGATTAAGTGAATCGTGCTTGACTTTACCACCAGTTTTGCCATGATGGCTACGCAAACCACTGCAGTTGCTAAGGGAATCATGAGGTTGTTAAATGAATCCACATTTCCTTCCCACCCTCACCACCATTGATTTTACTTGTTGGAATCCCTCTGAAAAGGATACAAATGGCGATCCCCTGACCCCCGGCGTGCTACAACTGTCATAAATACATGCCAGTTGCCAAGTGCCTAAATTGTGATCACATGACCGTGGGGAAAACTGTGATGGTCATAAGTCTGAGGACCAGTCATAAGTCAATTCCCCCCCCCCCCAGTGCTACCTTGTAACTTGAAATCATCACTAAACGAATAGTCGAGAATCGAGGGCTACCTGTCATTATAGTTATTTAAATTTCCGCTTTATTTAAATTCCGGTCTAACACTTTCCCCTCCTTTCCTGAACTTCTAAGTAGCACATTTTTTATTTTGACCTTCAGTATCCCAAACTACAAAAGGAAGGACTTTCTCAGACGTTCTTTGAATACACCGCGCTGTTCTTTTAAGGAGCCATCTGCTGATTTTTATCCTGGGGATCAATGGTTCCTCAGTTCCATAATCTGACAAACTGAACTAAAAGCAAAAAAGGGTCCACATTTTTAGAGCCATATTTTCTAACCTGAATAAGATGACAATAATATATAGATATGTCCTCCCCTCCTCTAAACTCCCCAGTCAGAGAGAGAGAGAGAGAGAGAGAGAGAGAGAGAGAGAGAGAGGGAAAGCTTTAAAAAGTCTTTCAACTTAAGGCGTTCTATTTAGAAGAAATGAGATGAAAATGCACAGTGGAGAAACTCTATTATTGTATCTTAGATTATGATAATACATGAAGGTCTCCAAACTTTGCAACTGAAAAAGCAGAATCTACAGAGCGCAAATATAACTTAAGCCCTACGTACATATGGCTAATCGGCAGAATTTTGCATTTTCAAATCAGATTTCCACAGAGAGTTTTGTGGCGTGGAGGTTAAACAGGACAAACTGCGACCTGGTTTTTCATTCTCTCTTGCCAGGACTGATGTCACTTTTATGCTTTTTCTAGCTTTCCAAATTTGCTATGTATT